>NC_069505.1:468210175-468452675 GCF_027579735.1 Bombina bombina | reverse complement strand
ACAATACAGAGTGACTATAACATGAGAGAGAGAGGAACTCGTGACAATACAGTGTTACTATAACATGAGAGAGGAGAGGAACTGGTGAAAATACAGTGTGACTATAACATGAGAGAGAGGAGAGGAACTGGTGAAAATACAGTGTGACTATAACATGAGAGAGAGGAGAGGAACTGTTGACAATACAGTGTGACTATAACATGAGAGAGGAGAGGAACTGGTGACAATACAGTGTGACTATAACATGAGAGAGGAGAGGAACTGGTGACAATACAGTGTGACTATAACATGAGAGAGGAGAGGAACTAGTGACAATACAGTGTGACTATAAAATGAGAGAGAGGAGAGGAACTGGTGACAATACAGTGTGACTATAAAATGAGAGAGAGGAGAGGAACTGGTGACAATACAGTGTGACTATAACATGAGAGAGAGGAAAGGAACTGGTGACAATATTGTTAGCCAACATCACCCTCTCACCCCATTCCTACCCTCTTAGCCAGCCTCACCCTCTCACCCCATTCCTACTCTGTCACCAGCCTCACTCTCCCACCCCATTCCTACCCTCTTAGCCAGCCTCACCCTCTCACCCCATTCCTACCCTGTTACCAGCCTCACCCTCTCACCCCATTCCTACCCTGTCACCAGCCTCACCCTCTCACCCTATTCCTACCCTCTTAGCCAGCCTCACCATCTCACCCCATTCCTACCCTCTTAGCCAGCCTCACCCTCTCACCCCATTCCTACCCTGTTACCAGCCTCACCCTCTCACCCCATTCCTACCCTGTCACCAGCCTCACCCTCTCACCCTATTCCTACCCTCTTAGCCAGCCTCACTCTCCCACCCCATTCCTACCCTCTTAGCCAGCCTCACCCTCTCACCCCATTCCTACCCTGTTACCAGCCTCACCCTCTCATCCCATTCCTACCCTGTCACCAGCCTCACCCTCTCACCCTATTCCTACCCTCTTAGCCAGCCTCACCCTCTCACCCCATTCCTACCCTCTTAGCCAGCCTCACCCTCTCACCCCATTCCTACCATCTTAGCCAGCCTCACCCTCTCACCCCATTCCTACCCTCTAAGACAGCCTCACCCTCTCACCCTATTCCTACCCTGTCACCAGCCTCACCCTCTCACCCCATTCCAACCCTGTCACCAGCCTCACCCCATTCCTACCCTGTTACCCAGCCTCACCCTCTCACCCCATTCCTACCATGTTAGCCAGCCTCACCCTCTCACCCCATTCCTACCCTGTCACCAGCCGCACCCTCTCACCCCATTCATACCCTGTCACCAGCCTCACCCTCTCACCCCAATCCTGCCCTCTCACACTAGCCTGTCAGTAACACCGCCGCCATCTTTGTCTCGGGAATGCTCTCATCCCCCGGTTACCAGCAGCGCCGCACACACAGCCGGTGTCACGAGTGACATACTTACAGATACCTGTAAGCTGCTCACTGCCGACAGCTATTCCCTCAGCAACAGCGCACCCAGAGCAGCTAAATACCATCACTACTGCGGAGAGAGATTCTCCATGCTAATTGATCAATGTCGTCAACACGTGATCTTGTTGTGCGTGCTATATACATGTGATCCTGTAGCAAGTGCTTGTGGGTAATGTAGTCTGATACTGTATAACATATAACTGGTGTCACTTCCTGTGCAGTAGGTACAGCAGGTAATGTGTTTGTGTGTGATATATATGTGTGTGTGATATATACAGATGTGATCCTGTAGCAAGTGCTTGTGGGTAATGTAGTCTGACACTGTATAACATATAACTGGTGTCACTTCCTGTGCAGTAGGTACAGCATGTAATGTATGTGTGTGATAGATATCATATGTGTGTGTGATATATACATGTGATCCTGTAGCAAGTGCTCGTGGGTAATGTAGTCTGACACTGTATAACATATAATTGGTGTCCCTTCCTGTGCAGTATTTACAGCTGGTAATGTGTGTGTGTGTGTGTGATATGTGTGTGTGCTATATACATGTGATCCTGTAGCAAATGCTTGTGGGTAATGTTGTCTAATACTGTATAACATATAACTGGTGTCACTTCCTGTGCAGTAGGTACAGCAGGTAATGTTTGTGTGTGTGATGTATATGTGTGTGCTATATACATGTGATCCTGTAGCAAGTGCTTGTGGGTAATGTAGTCTGACACTGTATAACATATAACGGGTGTCACTTCCTGTGCAGTAGGTACAGCAAGTAATGTATGTGTGTGATATATATGTATATGTGTGTGCTATATACATGTGATCCTGTATCAAGTGCTTGTGGGTAATGTAGTCTGACACTGTATAACATATAACTGGTGTCACTTCCTGTGCAGTAGGTACAGCAGGTAATGTATGTGTGTGATATATATGTATATGTGTGTGCTATATACATGTGATCCTGTAGCAAGTGCTTGTGGGTAATGTAGTCTGACACTGTATAACATATAACTGGTGTCACTTCCTGTGCAGTAGGTACAGCAGGTAATGTATGTGTGTGATATATATGTATGTGTGTGCTATATACATGTGATCCTGTAGCAAGTGCTTGTGGGTAATGTAGTCTGACACTGTATAACATATAACTGGTGTTACTTACTGTGCAGTAGGTACGGCAGGTAATGTATGTGTGTGATATATATGTGTGTGTGTGCTATATAATACATATGATCCTGTAGCAAGTGCTTGTGGGTAATGTAGTCTGACACCATATAACATATAACTGGTGTCACTTCCTGTGCAGTAGGTACAGCAGGTAATGTATGATACATATGATCCCGTAGCAAGTGCTTGTGGGTAATGTAGTCTGACACTGTATAACATATAACTGGTGTTACTTACTGTGCAGTAGGTACGGCAGGTAATGTATGTGTGTGATATATATGTGTGTGTGTGCTATATAATACATATGATCCTGTAGCAAGTGCTTGTGGGTAATGTAGTCTGACACCATATAACATATAACTGGTGTCACTTCCTGTGCAGTAGGTACAGCAGGTAATGTATGATACATATGATCCCGTAGCAAGTGCTTGTGGGTAATGTAGTCTCACACTGTATAACATATAACTGGTGTCACTTCCTGTGCAGTAGGTACAGCAGGTAATGTATGTGTGTGATATATATGTATATGTGTGTGTGATATATACATGTGATCCTGTAGCAAGTGCTTGTGGGTAATGTAATCTGATGTATAACAGATAACTGGTGTCACTTATGGTGCAGTAGGTACAGCAGGTAATGTATGTGTGTGATATATATGTATATGTGTGTGATATATACATGTGATCCTGTAGCAAGTGTTTGTGGGTAATGTAGGCTGACACTGTATAACATATAACTGGTGTCACTTCCTGTGCAGTAGGTACAGCAGGTAATGTATGTGTGTGATATATATGTATATGTGTGTGTGATATATACATGTGATCCTGTAGCAAGTGCTTGTGGGTAATGTAATCTGATGTATAACAGATAACTGGTGTCACTTATGGTGCAGTAGGTACAGCAGGTAATGTATGTGTGTGATATATATGTATATGTGTGTGATATATACATGTGATCCTGTAGCAAGTGTTTGTGGGTAATGTAGGCTGACACTGTATAACATATAACTGGTATCACTTCCTGTGCAGTAGGTACAACAGGTTATGTGTGTGATATATATGTATATGTGTGTGTGATATATACATGTGATCATGTAGCAAGTGTTTGTGGGTAATGTAGTTTCACACTGTATAACATATAACTGGTGTCACTTCCTGTGTAGTAGGTACAGCAGGTAATGTGTGTGTGATATATATGTGTGTCTGTGTGATATATACATGTGATCCTGTAGCAAGTGCTTGTGGGTAATGTAGTCTGACATTGTATGACATATAACTGGTGTCACTTCCTGTGCAGTAGGTACAGCAGATAATGTGTGTGTGTGATATATATGTATATGTGTGTTGATATATACATGTGATCCTGTAGCAAGTGCTTGTGGGTAATGTAGTGTGACACTGTATTACATATAACTGGTGTCACTTCCTGTGCAGTAGGTACAACAGGTAATGTGTGTTTGATATATATGTATGTGTGATATATACATGTGATCCTGTAGCAAGTACTTGTGGGTAATGTAGTCTCACACTGTATAACATATAACTGGTGTCACTTCCTGTGCAGTAGGTACAGCAGATAATGTGTGTGTGTGTGATATATATGTATATGTGTGTTGATATATACATGTGATCCTGTAGCAAGTGCTTGTGGGTAATGTAGTGTGACACTGTATTACATATAACTGGTGTCACTTCCTGTGCAGTAGGTACAACAGGTAATGTGTGTGTGTGTGATATATATGTATATGTGTGTGTGATATATACATGTGAGCCTGTAGCAAGTGCTTGTGGGTAATGTAGTCTCACACTGTATAACATATAACTGGTGTCACTTCCTGTGCAGTAGGTACAGCAGATAATGTGTGTGTGTGTGATATATATGTATATGTGTGTTGATATATACATGTGATCCTGTAGCAAGTGCTTGTGGGTAATGTAGTGTGACACTGTATTACATATAACTGGTGTCACTTCCTGTGCAGTAGGTACAACAGGTAATGTGTGTGTGTGTGTGATATATATGTATGTGTGATATATACATGTGATCCTGTAGCAAGTACTTGTGGGTAATGTAGTCTGACACTGTACAACATAACTGGTGTCACTTCCTGTGCAGTAGGTACAGCAGGTAATGTATGTGTGTGATATATGTATATGTGTGTGATATATACATGTGATCCTGTAGCAAGTGCTTGTGGGTAATGTAGTCTTGACACTGTATAACATATAACTGGTGTCACTTCCTCTGCAGTAGGTACAGCAGATAATGTGTGTGATATATATGTATATGTGTGTGTGATATATACATGTGATCCTGTAGCAAGTGCTTGTGGGTAATGTAGTCTGACACTGTATAACATATAACTGGTGTCACTTCCTGTGCAGTAGGTACAGCAGGTAATGTATGTGTGTGATATATATGTATATGTGTGTATGATATATACATGTGAGCCTGTAGCAAGTGCTTGTGGGTAATGTTGTCTGATACTGTATAACATATAACTGGTGTCACTTCCTGTGCAGTAGGTACAGCAGGTAATGTATGTGTGTGATATATATGTGTGTGTGTGCTATATACATGTGATCCTGTAGCAAGTGCTTGTGGGTAATGTAGTCTTGACACTGTATAACATATAACTGGTGTCACTTCCTCTGCAGTAGGTACAGCAGATAATGTGTGTGATATATATGTATATGTGTGTGTGATATATACATGTGATCCTGTAGCAAGTGCTTGTGGGTAATGTAGTCTGACACTGTATAACATATAACTGGTGTCACTTCCTGTGCAGTAGGTACAGCAGGTAATGTATGTGTGTGATATATATGTATATGTGTGTATGATATATACATGTGAGCCTGTAGCAAGTGCTTGTGGGTAATGTAGTGTGACACTGTATAACATATAACTGATGTCACTTCCTGTGTAGTAGGTACAGCAGGCAATGTATCTGTGTGATATATATGTATATGTGTGTGCTATATACATGTGATCCTGTTGCAATTGCTCATGGGTAATGTAGTCTGACACTGTATAACATATAACTGGTGTCACTTCCTGTGCAGTATTTACAGCAGGTAATGTGTGTGTGTGTGTGTGTATGTGTGATGTATATGTGTGTGTGTGTGCTATATACATGTGATCCTGTAGCAAGTGCTTGTGGGTAATGTAGTGTGACACTGTATAACATATAACTGATGTCACTTCCTGTGCAGTAGGTACAGCAGGTAATGTATGTGTGTGATATATATATGTTTATGTGTGTGCTATGTACATGTGATCCTGTAGCAAGTGCTCATGGGTAATGTAGTCTGACACTGTATAACATATAACTGGTGTCACTTCCTGTGCAGTATTTACAGCAGGTAATGTGTGTGTGATATATACATGTGAGCCTGTAGCAAGTGCTTGTGGGTAATGTAGTCTGACACTGTATAACATATAACTGGTGTCACTTCCTGTGCAGTAGGTACAGCAGGTAATGTATGTGTGTGATATATATGTATATGTGTGTGTGTGTGTGTGCTATATACATGTGATCTTTTAGCAAGTGCTTGTGGGTAATGTAGTCTGACACTGTATAACATATAACTGGTGTCACATCCTGTGCAGTAGGTACAGCAGGTAATGTGTTTGTGTGTGATATATCTGTATATTGTGTGTGATATAGGCCGCGTTCGGGCAGCGCTTAGGAGCTAGTGGAAGCGCTTCACTCCCAGCGATAACGTTGCGCTAGGTGACGTCACAAGCAAGGGAGCTTTGAAAAAACGTTCGCATGCACAATAATGGACTGCGCATGCGAACGTTTTTACTAAGCTCCCTTGATTGTTGCTGGGCTGCCAGTGCCTGCCGAGAATGAGTTCCCCAGTCTCTTCGCAAACAACGGAACTCTGACCCACCTCCATTCAGCTGCTCTCAGCTCAGCCCCTGTAGCTTATCCTGCACTGAATAGAGGTGGGTCAGAGTTGCGATGTTTGCGAAGAGAGACTGGGGAAATCATTCTTGGCTCTGGGGTGGGGATCAAAATCAGCAATTCCGGGACCCCACCAACACATCTTTAACCCGCCCACACAACGATCGGGAAATACAGAATAATTACACATAATGCTTGAACGTCAGGTCTTTGTGATATACATATATAATATGATTTTTTGTGAGCTCTAAATAATGTAGCCCATTTCTTTTCACTTCATACGCTACGTATGAAGTGAAAAGAAATGGGCTACATTCTCTAGAGCTCACAAAAAATCATATTATATATGTATAAATAACATGGCAGCCTCCACTGCAACATGTGTGTGGAGGCTGCCATGTTTCCAAGCGTCTGAGCTTGCTCTGAAAAGTCCCAGCTTTTCCAGCACACTGGAAGCGCTGGGACTTACGTCACCAGAGCGCTCAGAAAACGCCAGCCATCTCACTTGCAAGTGTGAGAAAAACGCTCCAAGCGAGTTCCAGTTCGCTTGGAGCGCTGTTTGTGATATATATGTATATGTGTGTGCTATATACATGTGATCCTGTAGCAAGTGCTTGTGGGTAATGTTGTATGATACTGTATAACATATAACTGGTGTCACTTCCTGTGCAGTAGGTACAGCAGGTAATGTATATGTGTGTGCTATATACATGTGATCCTGTAGCAAGTGCTTGTGGGTAATGTAGTCTCACACTGTATAACATATAACTGGTATCACTTCCTGTGCAGTAGGTACAGCAGGTAATGTGTGTGTGTGTGTGTGTGCTATATACATGTGATCCTGTAGCAAGTGTTTGTGGGTAATGTAGTCTGACACTGTATAACATATAACTGGTGTCACTTCCTGTGCAGTAGGTACAGCAGGTAATGTATGTGTGTGATATATATGTATATGTGTGTGCTATATACATATGATCCTGTAGCAAGTGCTTATGGGTAATGTAGTCTGACACTGTATAACATATAACTGGTGTCACTTCCTGTGCAGTAGGTACAGCAGGTAATGTATGTGTGTGATATATATGTATATGTGTGTGTGTGCTATATACATATGATCCCGTAGCAAGTGCTTGTGGGTAATGTAGTCTCACACTGTATAACATAACTGGTGTCACTTCCTGTGCAGTAGGTACAGCAGGTAATGTATGTGTGTGATATATGTATATGTGTGTGATATATACATGTGATCCTGTAGCAAGTGCTTTTGGGGTAATGTTGTCTGATACTGTATAACATATAACTGGTGTCACTTCCTGTGCAGTAGGTACAGCAGGTAATGTGTGTGTGTGATATATGTGTGTGTGCTATATACATGTGATCCTGTAGCAAGTGCTTGTGGGTAATGTCTGATCCTGTATAACATATAACTGGTGTCACTTCCTGTGCAGTAGTTACAGCAGGTAATGTATGTGTGTGATATATATGTACAGGTAGCCCTCAGTTTACGCCGGGGTTAGGTTCCAGAAGGAATGGTTGCATTTCTAAACCGTTGTAAATTGAAACCCAGTTTATAATGTAAGTCAATGGGAAGTGAGGGAGTTAGGGTCCAGGCCCCTCTGAAAATTGGCATAAGTAACACCTAATACATTATTTTTAAAGCTTTGAAATGAAGACTTTAAATGCTAAACAGCATTATAAACCTAATAAAATAATCACACAACACAGAATATATAATTAAAATAAGTTAAATTAACAAAAACATTTGCTAAACAGCATTATAAACCTAATAAAATAATCACACAACACAGACTTTACTTGCATTTTTCTGCAAACAGTTCTTTCTATGCATTCCAATCTGGACTGATTTATAGAAAGGAAGATCTTGTTCCTTTGCAAGCTGTTCGATAGCTCAGGTCTGGTTAAACTGATTAATTTCAGCTTACTTGGCTTGCATATCTTTGCTGCAACACAAGCGGACAGCTCCACCTACTGGCTATTTTAATCAATGCACTGCTTCTCAATGCTTTTCAATAGCAGTCACATGACTGAAAAAAAAGGTTGTTATTCTGAAACAGTGTAAATTGAACCGTTGTAAACCGAGGGCCACCTGTATATGTGTGTGTGTGTGATATATACATGTGATCCTGTAGCAAGTGCTTGTGGGTAATGTTGTCTGATACTGTATAACATATAACTGGTGTCACTTCCTGTGCAGTAGGTACAGCAGGTAATGTGTGTGTGTGTGTGATATATATGTATATGTGTGTGCTATGTATATGTGATCCTGTAGCAAGTGCTTGTGGGTAATGTAGTGTGACACTGTATTACATATAACTGGTGTCACTTCCTGTGCAGTAGGTACAGCAGGTAATGTGTGTATGTGTGATATATATGTATATGTGTGTGTGCTATATACATGTGATCCTGTAGCAAGTACTTGTGGGTTTAGCAATGTAGGTTAGCAATATTGTAAGATCATCTGTTCATATCTCTTAAGTGAACATTTATAAGTGAGACACAACAAATTATACAAGAATTAAGTGAACATTTATAAGTGAGGCACAACGAATTATACAAGAATGAAGTCAACATTTTATAAGTGAGGCATTAGCAATAGAATTACACAAGAATGAAGTGAACATTTTATAAGTGAGGCATTAACAATAGAATTATACAAGAATGAAGTGAACATTTTATAAGTGAGGCATTAACAATAAAATTATACAAGAATTAAGTGAACATTTTATAAGTGAGGCATTAACAATAGAATTATACAAGAATTAAGTGAACTTTAGCAATGTAGGTTAGCAATATTGTAAGATCATCTGTTCATATCTCTTAAGTGAACATTTATAAGTGAGACACAACGAATTATACAAGAATTAAGTGAACATTTATAAGTGAGGCACAACAAATTATACAAGAATTAAGTGAACATTTTATAAGTGAGGCATTAGCAATAGTATTACACAAGAATGAAGTGAACATTTTATGTGAGGCATTAACAATAGAATTATACAAGAATGAAGTGAACATTTTATAAGTGAGGCATTAACAATAGAATTATACAAGAATGAAGTGAACATTTTATAAGTGAGGCATTAACAATAGAATTGTAGAAGAATTAAGTGAACATTTTATAAGTGAGGCATTAGCAATAGAATTATACACGAATTAAGTGAACATTTTATAAGTGAGGCATTAGCAATATAATTACACAAGAATGAAGTGAACATTTTATAAGTGAGGCATTAACAATAGAATTATACAAGAATGAAGTGAACATTTTATAGGTGAGGCATTAACAATAGAATTATACAAGAATTAAGTGAACTTTAGCAATGTAGGTTAGCAATATTGTAAGATCATCTGTTCATATCTCTTAAGTGAACATTTATAAGTGAGACACAACGAATTATACAAGAATTAAGTGAACATTTATAAGTGAGGCACAACGAATTATACAAGAATTAAGTGAACATTTTATAAGTGAGGCATTAGCAATAGAATTACACAAGAATGAAGTGAACATTTTATAAGTGAGGCATTAACAATAGAATTATACAAGAAGGAAGTGAACATTTTATAAGTGAGGCATTAACAATAGAATTATACAAGAATTAAGTGAACATTTTATAAGTGAGGCATTAACAATAGAATTGTACAAGAATTAAGTGAACATTTTATAAGTGAGGCATTAGCAATAGAATTATACAAGAATTAAGTGAACATTTTATAAGTGAGGCATTAGCAATAGAATTACACAAGAATTAAGTGAACATTTTATAAGTGAGGCATTAGCAATAGAATTACACAAGAATGAAGTGAACATTTTATAAGTGAGGCATTAACAATAGAATTATACAAGAAGGAAGTGAACATTTTATAAGTGAGGCATTAACAATAGAATTATACAAGAATTAAGTGAACATTTTATAAGTGAGGCATTAACAATAGAATTGTACAAGAATTAAGTGAACATTTTATAAGTGAGGCATTAGCAATAGAATTATACAAGAATTAAGTGAACATTTTATAAGTGAGGCATTAGCAATAGAATTACACAAGAATGAAGTGAACATTTTATAAGTGAGGCATTAACAATAGAATTATACAAGAATGAAGTGAACATTTTATAAGTGAGGCATTAACAATAGAATTATACAAGAATTAAGTGAATATTTTATATACATATATACTCTATACACGTTGCAGTCATATACCGCCCCCCTGGCTCCGCAACTCTGTTTCTGGATCACTTTGTCGCCTGGCTACCTTACTTGCTTCCTTTCCTCAGATACCCCTGCCCTCATTCTCGGTGACTTCAACCTGTTGATAATCCCACTGCCACCTCTGCAAAACAACTTCTGCAACTCACTTCCTCTTTCGGCCTGTCACAATGAACTGACTCTCCCACTCACCAAGATGGTCACTCCCTTGATCTGATTTTCAGTTAAAAATGCACTATTTCAAACTTCACAAACTCACCTTTTCCTCTTTCTGACCACCACCTCCTCACTTGTACCATCACCTCCCTCCCTACAACTCTCCCTCCTTCTACCCCTCACACCAAACTTCACAGAAGAATCAAGTCATTAGATCAGCAACAGCTCGCTAGCTCTCTCGAACCTCTTCTCTCTTCCATCCCCTCCTTTTCCTGTCCTGATGAATCCATCTGCCACTATAACTCTACCCTTACATCAGTCCTTAATAACCTGGCCCCACCTACCATAGCTCGGAAAACATACACTCATCCTCAGCCCTGGCATACTCCTCTGACACGGTACCTACGTAGATTTTCCCGTACTGCTGAGCGACACTGGAGGGAATCTCGGAGTTCTGCTGACTTTCTTCACTATAAGTTCATCTTGAACTCCATCTATTCTGTCCTTAATCTAAATAAGCAACATTACTTCTCCACTCTTATCTCTACTCTTTCTTCAAACCCAAAACGTCTGTTCTCCACATTCAATACTCTTCTCCGCTCACCCCTACAACTTTTCTCTCAGCCCAAGATTTTGCCAGCTACTTCAACAACAAAATCGACTCCATCAGAACTGAAATCAGCTCTCAACATACTACCGGTCTCCCACCTCCTCAAAAGCTCACAACCATCCAAAACCCACGTAGCCATAAATTTAGCTTTTTTGCCCCTGTTACAGAGGAAGACGTTTCTGCCCTTATACTATCCTCTCACCTCACTACCTTTCCCCTCAACCCCATCCCCTCACAACTACTCCCCTCCCTCTCTTCTACCCTTACCCCTATACTCACACACCTCTTCAACCTCTCCCTCAGCACTGGTATAGTTCCCACATCCCTTAAACATGCATTAGTCACACCTATCTTCAAAAAACCTTCTCTTGATCCAAACTCCCCATCCAACTACCGCCCTATTTCCCTACTACCTCTTGCCTCAAAGCTTCTTGAAAAGCTAGTATATGCACGTCTATCCCATTTCCTTACACTAAACTCCCTCCTTGACCCACTGCAATCTGGATTTCGCCCCCTTAACTCAACAGAGACAGTAATTGCTAAGGTTACCAACAACCTACTTACAGCAAAATCAAAAGGCCACTTCTCTCTACTTACCCTCCTAGATCTGTCTGAAGCCTTTGATACTGTCAACCACCCTCTTTTGCTCCATACCCTCCAATCCTTCGGCATCTGCGACACAGCTCTCTCTTGGTTTTTTTCCTATTTGTCTAACCGTACCTTTAGTGTAGCCTTCTCTGGGGTATCCTCTGCCCCGTTACCTCTTTCTGTTGGGGTACCGCAAGGCTCTGTCCTTGGTCCCCTTCTCTTCTCAATCTACACGTCCTTACTAGATCCTTAATAAAGTCCCACAGGTTTCATTATCATTTGTATGCCAACGATGCCCAAATCTACATCTCTGCACCAGAATTATCTCCTTCCTTGCTAACCCGTGTCACTAACTGTCTCTCTCATATCTTATCTTGGATGTCAAAATTAGACATTTTCTTACACAAGACACAACAAAGATTTTAATCCACTCTCTCATCCTTTCCCGCCTCGACTACTGCAACTCTATCCTCTCTGGTCTCCCTAGCTGCTGCCTAGCTCCTTTACAATCCATAATGAATGCCTCTGCCAGGCTCATCTTCCTTGCATGTCGCTCTTCATCTGCCGCACCTCTGCCAATCCCTTCACTGGCTTCCTCTTGCCTCCAGGATTAAACACAAAATTCTCACTCTGACACACAAAGCCCTCAATTGCATTGCTCCGCCCTACATCTCAGACCTTGTCTCCAGATACTCTCCCTCCCGTCCCCTTGGCTCCGCTCATGATCTCCTCCTCTCTTGTTACCTCCTCACATTCCCATCTACAAGATTTCTCAAGACTGGCTCCCATCTTATGGAACTCTCTGCCTCGCTCCACAAGAATCTCCCATAGTTTTAAAAGCTTCAAGTGCTCCCTGAAGATTCTACTTTTCAGGGACGCTTACAACCAACACTAACCTTCCTATCTCCACTGCTATCCCTTAAAACCCCATAGCCTGTAAGCTGAGTCCAGCTGTTTGTAGTTCACCTTCAAAAGAGCCTACTACATATATATTTAACCACAATAATAAATGCATTTTTAAAATATATCACAGTAGCTCCAACGAATTAATAAATATTAATGCCTGACCCTTTTCTCAATAATAATTGCCTTAGCGCTAGTATAGTTAATATATGAAATACACTGGTCTATTTAATACTAGCGTTGCAACTATAAAGTACGTCTTTAAATACCAGCTTCAATTAAACCACAGCAATAAAGAATATCTTTGCTTTAAAACTTTAAAATATAAAACATCAAAACGCTTAATACAGTACCAGTAAACAATTAGAATCTGGATACGCCCTTTGAGCCGGAGCTCACCTTTCATAGGTTACTGGGAAATGTAGCTCTCTTAACAGCCAAACCTTTTGTCTGTAGTACTAGTTTTAGCCCATTGGGGAAACAACAAGTATGGGAATGAGACGTACATTAAAATATTTTGTTTCTCAATTACATATTTATAAAATATCTATTTAATGCACTCATAATTGCCTAGCTTTAATAAACTATATGTTCAATACATGGCCCATCCAATCTAACTGAGCACGTATTTACAAGTCCAAACATGGGTACATTTAGAATACATATATACACATGATATATATCTCCCACTGTTCTATATCATAATATCGTCTGTAAGTAGCATTCTGCTGTAATTAATTATATAGCCATATCTATATTTAAACATCATTCCATTTTTAATATAAATACAGTATATTCCATATTTAGTTTACACCATATTTCTATTAGGTTACTTAAAAGGATTTTAATAATTCTAGTATCATGTTAATAATTCATATTTAAGAAGTTTAATAATATATAATATTCTTCTGTTATATCGCCACATTTTCCAGTTATTTCCATATTCCATACGTACCTGCATTTAGAATTCTGTTGGAATTAAATCATGTCAGATATATAGGAGCATTATAATTATTGATCACTCAATACAGATATTTCACTTCACCACTTCACGTCTAAACAATGTTTAAAATATGGACCCATATTCATGATTATATTAATAGAATAACTTATTGAATATGTATCTCATTTTCACACCAGATTCCTGAAACAAAGAAAAATCAATATAGTTTTATTCTGACACAGTCAAACATTTTGGGGGATATTTATCAAAACCTCAACTATGTTGCATTCGCGGGCATCAATACGCTCGCCTAGCATTGCCAAACATCTCGGCCGCGGATCAGAATACGATCTCCATATTTATGAAAAAAGCTGTCAAAAACATGCGCACCAAGTACAGGGCAATGAGCATAGGACTGTCGTTAACTAACAGACATCGATGATGCTGTTATTCGGGTTTTTCCCAACTTTATACCATTTCACTAAACTCATAACTAAACGGCTACAAAGTACACTAACACCCATAAACTACCTATTAACCCTTAAACCGCCGCCCTCCCACATCGCCGCATAATAAACCTATTAACCCCTAATCTGCCGCTCCCAACATTGTCGCCACTAATATAAATATTAACCCTTATTCCGCCGCTTCCCAACATCGCCGCCACTAAATAAACTTATTAACCCCTAAACCTCTGGCCTCCCACATCACCACCAACTAAACCTATTAACCCCTAAACCATCAGCCCCCCACATCGCCAAAAACTAAATTAAGCTATTAACCCCTAAACCTAACAACCCCATAACTTTACATTAAAATTGCAAGATCCCTATCTTAATATAAATTAAAACTTACCTGTAGAATTAAAAGAAACTCATTTTAAACTATAAATTAACCTACCCTAACTATTATACTAAAATTAAACTACCAATTAAATAAACTAAATTACATATTAAAAAACCTAACACTACTAAAAATATAAATATACAATTAAACATTATTACAAAGTACGGAATTACAAAAAACAGACAAACACTAAGTCACAAAAAATAACAAACACTAAATTACGAAAAATAAACAAAATTATCCAAAATATTTTTTTTACACCTAATCTAATAGCCCCATCAAAATAGACCCCCCCCCCCAAAAAAAACCTAGCCTACAATAAACTACCAATAGCCCTTAAAAGGGCCTTTTGTGGGCCAATGTCAGAAAGATATCAGTTCTTTTACCTGTGAAAAAAAATACAATCACCCCCCAAAAGTAAAACCCACCACCCAACCAACCCCTCCAAATAAAAACCCTAACTCTAAAAAAAACCTAAGCTACCCATTGCCTTGAAAAGGGCATTTGGATGGGCATTGCCCTTAAAAGGGCATTTAGCTCTTTTACATGCCCAAACCCTAATCTAAAATAAAAACCCACCCAAATTTTTAAAAAAAATCTTAACACTAACCGAAGATCCACTTACAGTTCTGAAGTCCCGACATCCAGACGGCAGAAGTCTTCATCCAGGCGGCGATGTAGTCATCCATCCAGGCGGCAGAAGTCTTCATCCAGACGGCGATGTCTTCATCCATCCAAGCAGCGAAGTCTTCATCCAAGCGGCATCTTCTATCTTCATCCCTGCTGCGCGAAGCGGGTCCATCCTAAAGCCATCCAACGCGGAGCTCCTCTTCTTACAGTCACCGCTGTAAACTGAAGCTTCAATGCAAGGGACGCGATTCAAGATGGCGTTCCTATTGGCTGATTTGAGTGTTAAATTCAAATCAGCCAATAGGAGGCAAGCTACTGAAATCCTATTGGCTGTTCAAATCAGCCAATAGTATGAGAGCTACTGGAATCCTATTGGCTGTTCAAATCAGCAAATAGGATGAGAGCTACTGAAATCCTATTGGCTGATCTGAACAGCCAATAGGATTTCAGAAGCTCGCCTCCTTTTGGCTGATTTGAATTTAACACTCAAATCAGCCAATAGGAATGCAAGGGACACCATCTTGAATTGCGTCCCTTGTATTGAAGCTTCAGTTTACGGCGGCAACTGTAAGAAGAGGAGCTCCGCGTCGGATGGCTTCAGGATCGAAGATAGAAAATGCTGCTTGGATGAAGACTTCGCTGCTTGGATGGATGAAGACATCGCCGTCTGGATGAAGACTTCTCCGCCTGGATGTCGGGACTTCAGAACTGTAAGTGGATCTTCGGGGGTTAGTGTTTTTTTTTTTTTGTTTTTTTTTGGGTGGGATTTTATTTTAGATTAGGGTTTGGACTTGTAAAAGAGCTAAATACCCATTTAAGGGCAATGCCCATCCAAATTCCCTTTTCAGGGCAATGGGTAGCTTAGGTTTATTTTAGAGTTAGGGTTAGGGGGGTTGGTTGGGTGGTGGGTTTTACTGTTGGGGGGTGTTTGTATTTTTTTTTTTACAGGTAAAAGAGCTGATATCTTTGGGCAATGCCTCACAAAATGCCCTTTGAAGGGATATTGGTAGTTTATTGTAGGCTAGGTTTTTTTATTTTGGGGGGGGGGGCTTTTTTATTTTGATAGGGCTATTAGATTAGGTGTCATTTTTTATTTATTTTTTGGATAATTTCGTTTGTTATTTTTTGTATTTTAGTGTTTGTTATCTTTTGTAACTTAGTGTTTTGATTTTTTTTGTAATTTCATACTTTGTAATAAGGTTTAATAGTATATTTAAATAATAATTTATATTAAGATAGGGGTCTTGTAATTTTAATTTATAGTTAAGGGGTTGTTAGGTTTAGGGGTTAATAGCTTAATTTAGTTTTTGGCGATGTGAGGGGCTGACGGTTTAGGGGTTAATAGGTTTAGTTAGTGGTGGTGATGTGGGAGGCCAGAGGTTAAGGGGTTAATAATTTTATTTAGTGGCAGCGGTGCCGGGGAGCAGCGGGATAGGGGTTAATACATTTTATTTGTGTCGGTGATGTCGGGGACGGCAGATTAGGGGTGTTTAGACTCGGGGCTTATGTTAGGGTGTAAACATAACTTTTTTTCAACAATAGAAATCAATGTGATATGCTTCATTCTCATTCATGCTTCATTCTCTAGCAGCATCAAACATAAGCTTTCGTTGCTTTCAGACTCCCATTGATTTCTATAGCATCCGCGGCCTCAAGGGTGGTAGATTGAAAACTAGGTACGCTGCGTCGGAATAGCTGCGAGCGCACCTGATAAATGTTTGATAAATTGGGAAAAGTGTCAAAAAGAGTCGAATGTGTATTCAGAACATCTGTAATGACGTAATCTGCGTCGGATTGAGATCGCGGGATCGTATGTTACGTCACAAATTTCAACATTTGCCGATCTTGACGCTTTGATAACTAGTTCGTATTAATTTAGCAACAATTATGATGCAGAATTTCAGTGTATTTTCGGTTGACGCTTTCATAAATATACCACTTTTAATTCACCAATACAGCTACCCACTCAATACAGCAGACACTTATACCTTTATGCCTGATATACCATATTAGATATCTACCAGACCAATATATATACAGGTATATATATATATATTTATATAGAGATAGATATTTTTAATACAATCTGAGTAATTTAACTATATAAACTTAAACACAAGTCATTTCATATGAGACTTAGCCTCTCATATGCTGGTATCTGAGCCATCAGCCTTACAGACAAGGATTGTGTATTTAATAGTTGCAGGAATTACAGTGTCTTGTTTATATATAATGTAAATTAACTGCTTTCCTGAAAATCTTGAGCTTCAAACATAAGTCCAGACCTGCGTCTGCTGTCCACAGGGGTTCCTGTGATCTACGTAACAGGTCATCTCGTTTGAAAAGATCTAATCACATTAAGTGATGAGGTAAAGAATCTTTTGAAACTTCTACTTTCTAGTTGGGGAACAAATGTTCTCTTTGTAGTTTTGGGGGGTGTTTTTGGTCAGAAAGAGGGGGGTTTGATATTTGAGTCTAGGCTCAGAATCTTGACAAAATGGATTTGCATTTAGCAATGGTCTAAGCATTTCATATAATATTTAAGCATTCGCTATATTATATGTTGTGAGATAGATAAATATCACTCAATACCCCGACATGCTTGTGGGTAATATAGTCTGACACTGTATATAACTGGTATCTGTTCTGCTCTTTCAGCTCTCTCTCTCTCGTATAATTCCACTGACCATGAGCAAAGAGAAAAGGAATATGTCACAGAGCATCCTAAATCACGCCCTGGAGATAATCTACCTGCTGACTGGTGAGGTGAGGGTGACCTTCTGTTATTATTTGTGTGACCAATGTATTGTTGTGCACAGTGACTCATTATCACATGACCGTAAATCGCGCCCTGGAGATAATCTACCTGCTGACTGGTGAGGTGAGGGTGACCTTCTGTTATTATTTGTGTAACCCGAAGACAAAAAGATACAATAATTGTTTTACACAGTGATATAACTCATCATCACATGACCGTAAATCACGCCCTGGAGATAATCTACCTGCTGACTGGTGAGGTGAGGGTGACCTTCTGTTATTATTTGTGTGACCAGAAGACAAAAAGAGACAATAATTGTTGTACACAGTGATATAACTCATTATCACATGACTGTAAATCACGCCCTGGAGATAATCTACCTGCTGACAAGTGAGGTGAGGGTGACCTTCTGTTATTATTTGTGTGACCAGAAGACAAAAAGAGACAATAATTGTTGTACACAGTGATATAACTCATTATCACATGAACGTAAATACGCCCTGGAGATAATCTACCTGCTGACTGGTGAGGTGAGGGTGACCTTCTGTTATTATTTGTGTGACCAGAAGACAAAAAGAGACAAGAATTGTTGTACACAGTGATATAACTCATTATCACATGACCGTAAATCACGCCCTGGAGATAATCTACCTGCTGATCGGTGAGGTGAGGGTGACCTTCTGTTTAGTTTGTGCCTTATTTGTGTGACCAATGTATTGTTGTACACATTGACAAAACTCATTATCAAATGACCGTAAATCATGTGTGTGTGGTTTGTGACCGTCAGCTCGGGTCCCGTGTCACCACCTGCACAAGTGTAATATATGCGCATGTAGGGGCTTACCAGGTGCACTGCCGTCAAGTGGTCCCAGAGCTTCAGGATTGGCCTATGCCTTGGGTCATTATGTCCCTTTAAATGTTAATGCCTCTTCTTACCATTTATCTTGGCAGGTCAGAGCTTTCTGCTACTACAAGTAACACTGTAGGTGACTTAAAGGGACATGAAAGAGTCTAAACAAGCTTCAAGATGGAGACTATTCGGACAATTCTTCCATTGATCCAGGAGGGTCAATATATGACTACCGTGGACTTAAAGGATGCATATCTTCATATTCCTATCCACAGAGATCATCACAAGTTCCTGAGGTTTGCCTTTCTGGACAAACATTTTCAGTTCGTGGCCCTTCCTTTCGGCTGGCCACGGCACCCAGAATCTTCACAAAGGTTCTAGGGTCTCTGCTGGCGCTTCTCAGGCCGCGGGGCATTGCAGTGGCACCTTATCTGGACGATATTCTGATTCAGGTGTCGTCTTTTCAGCTGACAAAGTCTCATACCGACATTGTTTTATCCTTTCTAAGGACTCACGGGTGGAAGGTAAATCTAGAAAAGAGTTCACTAATTCCACAGACAAGGGTTCCTTTCCTGGGAACGCAATTAGACTCTCTCTATCTATGAAAATCTTTTTGACGGAAGTCAGAAAGATAAAGATTCTGAACACATACCCATCCCTTCAGTCCAATCCTCGGCCGTCAGTGGCTCAGTGCATGGAGGTAATTGGATTGATGGTGGCAGCAATGGACATCATTCCGTTTGCTCGTTTTCATCTCAGGCCTCTACAACTGAGCTTGCTCAGACAGTGGAATGGAGATTATTCAAAATTGTCTCCTCAAATAGATCTAGATCAGGAGACAAGGGACTCTCTTCTTTGGTGGTTGTTGTTGGATCGTCTGTCCCAAGGGACGTGCTTCCGCAGACCCTCATGGGTGATAGTAACAACGGACGCCAGCCTGATAGGTTGGGGTGCAGTCTGGAATTCCTTGAAGGCTCAGGGTAAGTGGACTCAATCGGAGTCTCTACTTCCCATCAACATTCTGGAATTGAGAGCCATTTTCAACGCTCTTCAGGCTTGGCCTCAGTTGGCTTTGGCCAAATTCATCAGATTCCAGTTGGACAACAGCACGACTGTAGCTTACATCAATCATCAGGGAGGAACAAGGAGTTCCTTAGCGATGACAGAAGTAGCCAGGATAATTCAGTGGGCGGAGACTCAATCTTGTTATCTGTCGGCAATCCACATCCCAGGAGTGGACAACTGGGAGGCTGATTTTTTGAGCAGACAGAAGTTTCATCCGGGGGAATGGGAACTCCATCCGGAGGTATTTGCCAGCCTGATTCTCAGATGGGGCAGGCCGGAGCTGGATCTTATGGCGTCTCGTCAGAATGCCAAGCTCCCGAGATACTGATCCCGGTCCAGGGATCCCTAGGCCGAACTGATAGATGCCTGGCAGTGCCTTGGTCGTTCAACCTAGCTTACGTGTTTCCTCCATTTGCTCTCCTTCCCCGGGTGATTGATCGAGTCAAACAGGAGGGCTTCAGTGATTCTCATCGCTCCTGCGTGGCCTCGCAGGTCTTGGTATGCCGATCTGGTGGACATGTCATCTCTGCCACCGTGGAAGCTTCCATTGAGGCAGGACCTTCTCATTCAGGGACCCTTCCATCATCCGAATCTAACTTCTCTGCAGCTGACTGCTTGGAGATTGAACACTTGATTTTATCTAAGTGTGGGTTCTCTGATTCGGTCATTGATACCTTGATTCAGGCACGTAAGCCTGTTACTAGAAAAATTTACCATAAGATATGGCGTAAATATCTTTATTGATGTGAATCCAAGGGCTACTCATGGAGTAGGGTTAGGATTCCCAGGATATTAGCTTTTCTCCAAGAAGGATTGGAGAAAGGGTTGTCAGCAACTTCCTTAAAGGGACAGATTTCTGCTTTGTCTATTTTGTTACACAAGCGATGTTCCAATCTTTTTGTCAGGCTCTGACTAGAATCAGGCCTGTGTTTAGACCAATTGCTCCTCCTTGGAGTTTGAATTTAGTTCTTAATGTTCTTCAAGGGGTTCCATTTGAACCTATGCATTCCATAGATATTAAGTTATTATCTTGGAAAGTTTTATTTTTGGTTGCTATTTCTTCTGCTCGTAGAGTTTCTGAGCTTTCGGCATTACAATGTGATTCTCCTCATCTTATTTTCCATGCAGATAAGGTAGTGTTGCGTACCAAACCTGGGTTTCTTCCTAAGGTTGTTTCTAATAAAAATATTAATCAGGAAATTGTTGTTCCTTCCTTGTGTCCTAATCCTTCTTCTAAGAAGGAGTGACTGTTACATAATTTGGACATGGTCCGTGCCTTGAAGTTTTACTTACAGGCAACTAAGGATTTTCATCAATCTTCGTCTCTGTTTG
The DNA here is from genome assembly GCF_027579735.1 of Bombina bombina. Lineage (NCBI taxonomy): Eukaryota > Metazoa > Chordata > Amphibia > Anura > Bombinatoridae > Bombina > Bombina bombina. The sequence continues at coordinate 468,431,242 of NC_069505.1, read as the reverse complement.
TTTGTTGTGTTTTCTGGGAAGCGTAGGGGTCAGAAAGCTACGGCTACCTCTCTTTCTTTTTGGCTGAAGAGTATCTTCCGTCTTGCATATGAGACTGCTGGACAGCAGCCTCCTGAACGAATTACGGCTCATTCCACTAGGGCTGATGCTTCCTCATGGACGTTTAAACATGATGCTTCTGTGGAACAGATTTGCAAAGCTGCGACTTGGTCTTCTCTTCACAGTTTTTCAAAATTTTACAAATTTGATACTTTTTCCTCGTCTGAGGCTGTTTTTGGGAGGAAGGTTCTTCAAGCAGTGGTGCCTTCCGTTTAGGTTCCCTGTCTTGTCACTCCCTTTCATCCGTGTCCTATAGCTTTAGTATTCTATCCCACAAGTAAGGATGAAATCCGTGGACTCATCGTATCTTGTAAAAGAAAAGGGAAATTTATTCTTGCCTGATAAATTTGTTTCTTTTACGATACAATGAGTCCACGGCCCTCCCTGTTTTTATAAGACAGGTTTTTATTTTTGTTAAACTTCAGTCACCTCTGCTCCTTGGCTTTTCCTTTCTCTTCCTAACTTTAGTCGAATGACTGGAGTGGGAGGTAAGGGAGGAGCTATATATACAGCTCTGCTGTGGTGCTCTTTGCCTCCTCCTGCTGACCAGGAGGCGATATCCGACAAGTAAGGATGAAATCTGTGGACTCATCGTATCGTAAAAGAAACAAATTTATCAGGTAAGAATAAATTTCCCTTTTTACCTCTGTGATTACCTTGTATCTAAGCTTCTGCACACTGCCCCTTATCTCAGTTATATTAATATAATTTTTACCTCTGTGATTACCTTGTATCTAACCCTCTGCAGACTGTCCCCTTATCTCAGTTATATTAATATACTTTTTACCTCTGTGATTACCTTGTATCTAAGCCTCTGCAGACTGCCCCTTATCTCAGTTATATTAATATACTTTTTACCTCTGTGATTACATTGTATCTAAGCCTCTGCAGACTGCTCCTTATCTCAGTTATAATAATATACTTTTTACCTCTGTGATGACCTTGTATCTAAGCCTCTGCAGACTGCTCCTTATCTCAGTTATATTAATATACTTTTTACCTCTGTGATTACCTTGTATCTAAGCCTCTGCAGACTGCTCCTTATCTCAGTTATATTAATATACTTTTTACCTCTGTGATTACCTTGTATCTAAGCCTCTGCAGACTGCTCCTTATCTCAGTTATATTAATACACGTTTTAACTCTGTGATTACCTTGTATCTAAGTCTCTGCAGACTGCTCCTTATCTCAGTTATATTAATATACTTTTTACCTCTGTGATTACCTTGTATCTAAGCCTCTGCAGACTGCCCCTTAACTCAGTTATATTAATACACTTTTTACCTCTGTGATTACCTTGTATCTAAGACTCTGCAGACTGCTCCTTACTTCAGTGCTTTTGACAGACTTGCATTTAGTGCTGACTTCATAATAAAACTCCACAGGAGTGAGCACAATGTTGTCTACATGACACACATGAAGTAGTGCTGTTTAGCTTAAAAAAGATAAGAGGCGGCCTTCAAGGGCTTATAAATAAGCATATGAGCCTACCTAGGTTTAGCTTTTAACAAAGAATACCAAGAGATCAAAGCAAATTTGATGATAAAGGTAAATTGGAAAGTTGTTTACATGCCCTATCTGAATCATGACTGTCCCTTTTAATCCCTCAATGTTGTGGGCCTCTTTCTGCCGCAGTCTCGCTAATAGTGGCAAGATTGTGCTATTTCTGTGCTGCCCCACTCGTGTCCCTCTCTGCATTGGAAGCGGTGGTCCCAATCCCTGATGGTGTTAGAGGGTCAGGGGAGAGGTCAGTGGGTGGCCCATCATGTCCCTCTCTGCATTGGAAGTGGTGATGCCGATCATTGGTGGTGTTAGAGGGTCAGGAGAGAGGTCAGTGGGCGGCCCATCGTGTCCCTCTCCGCATTGGAAGCGGTGGTGCCGATCATTGGTGGTGTTAGAGGGTCAGGAGAGCAGTCAGTGGGCGGCCCATCATGTCCCTCTCTGCATTGGAAGCGGTGGGGCCAATCATTGGTGGTGTTAGAGGGTCAGTAGAGAGGTCAGTGGGCGGCCCATAGCTGGAACAGGCGGCTACACTCACTGCAGAAATATAGGAAATGATTTCCGCAGGAGAGAGGGAGAAACACATTATTAGAGGGGGTGAGGGAAGCCCCAGGAAAGGATTGCTTGGAGAGTGGAGTTGGGGCGGATGAGGGGGTCCGCTACGCTACAGAAAAATAAACCAATAAAAACATATACATTTATTTAAACTGGGTACTGGCAGACAGCTGTCAGTACCTAAGATGGCGGGGAGGCTTAGAGAGCTGTTTGGGATGGATCAGGGAGGTGGGAGGGTAAGGGTGGAATCCTACACTGCAGAAAAAATAAAATTTAAAACAAAAGCACAAAAAGCAGACGGTCTGCCAGTACCTAAGATGGTGGTGACCAGTGAGGGGTGAGGGAGGGAATAGAGCTGCTTAGAAGAGATCAGGTAGGGATCAGGGGTGGGAGGTGTCAGGTGGTAATCTCTACACTACAGGTAAACTTAACCCTACAAGCTACCTTATTAACCCCTTCACTGCTGGGAAAAATAGAAGTGTGGTGCACAGCTCCAATTAGCAGCCTTCTAATTACTAAAAAGCAATGGCAAAGCCATATATATCTGCTATTTACGAACACAGGGGACCCAGATAAGCCTTTACAACCAATTATGTTATGATTGCACAAGCGGTATGTAAATACTTTAAGTGAGAAACCAATAGTTTGTAAAAAAGCTAACAATGTTTTTAATATGATCGCATTTGGCAGTGAAACCGTGGCATGAACTATACCAAAATGGGCCTAGATCAATACCTTTGGTTGTCTAGTAAAAAAATATTTAGTTTTGAATGATAAAATAAATAAAACAATGCTCTATTTCTGTTTAAATAGTGTGATGGCAAAAATGCTAAAAATTCTCTGGTCTTTTGGGCAAGTTTTTGTCTGAAATGCTGGTCCTTAAGGAGTTAAGTAACACATATAATACAAATGTTATTTCTTCTGCAACTTGATCAAATAATCTACTTCAAACCAGTTTGTTTTCCCTTTTGTTTAATTTTTTTTACTTTGTCTCATGTGACGTCATGTTCCCTTATGTATCGTTGTCCCTCTCTGTTGTCTCAGGTGACGTCATGTTCACTTATGTATCGTTGTCCTTCTGTGTTGTCTCAGGTGTCGTTATGTTCCCTTATGTATCGTTGTCCTTCTGTGTTGTCTCAGCTGAAGTCATGTTCCCTTATGTATCGTTGTCCTTCTGTGTTGTCTCAGCTGACGTCATGTTCCCTTATGTATCGTTGTCCTCCTCTGTAGTTTCAGGTGTCGTTATGTTCCCTTATGTATCGTTGTCCTTCTCTGTTGTCTCAGCTGACGTCATGTTCCCTTATGTATCGTTGTCCTTCTGTGTTGTCTCAGCTGACATCATGTTCCCTTATGTATCATTGTCCTTCTCTGTAGTCTCAGGTGTCGTTATGTTCCCTTATGTATCGTTGTCCTTCTCTGTTGTCTCAGCTGACATCATGTTCCCTTATGTATCGTTGTCCTTCTCTGTAGTCTCAGGTGACGTCATGTTCCCTTGTATATTGTTGTCCTTCTCTGTAGTCTCAGCTGACGTCTTGTTCTCTTATGTATCGTTGTCCTTCTCTGTAGTCTCAGGTGACGTCATGTTCCCTTATGTATCGTTGTCCTTCTCTGTAGTCTCAGGTGACGTCATGTTCCCTTATGTATTATTGTCCTTCTCTGTAGTCTCAGGTGACGTTGTGTTCCCGTATGTATCGTTGTCCTTCTCTGTAGTCTCAAATGACGTCATGTTCCCTTATGTATCGTTGTCCTTCTCTGTAGTCTCAGGTGACATTGTGTTCCCTTACGTATCGTTGTTCTTCTCTGTAGTCTCAGGTGACGTCATGTTCCCTTATGTATCGTTATCCTTCGATGTAGTCTCAGATGACGTCATGTTCCCTTGTATATCGTTGTCCTTCTCTGTAGTCTCAGGTGACGTCATGTTCCCTTATGTATCGTTGTCCTTCTCTGTAGTCTCAGGTGATGTCTTGTTCCCTTATGTATCGTTGTCCTTCTCTGTAGTCTCAGGTGTCCTCATGTTCCCTTATGTATCGTTGCCCTTCTCTGTAGTCTCAGGTGAGATTGTGTTCCCTTATGTATAGTTGTCCTCTGTAGTCTCAGGTGTCGTCATATTTCCTTATGTATTGTTGTCCTTCTCTGTTGTCTCAGGTGACATCAGGTTCCCTTATGTATCGTTGTCCTTCTCTGTAGTCTCAGGTGACGTCATGTTCCCTTATGTTTCGTTGTCCTTCTCTGTTGTCTCAGGTGACGTCATGTTCCCTTGTATATCGTTGTCCTTCTCTGTAGTCTCAGGTGACGTTGTGTTCCCGTATGTATCGTTGTCCTTCTCTGTAGTCTCAAATGACGTCATGTTCCCTTATGTATCGTTGTCCTTCTCTGTAGTCTCAGGTGACATTGTGTTCCCTTATGTATCGTTGTTCTTCTCTGTAGTCTCAGGTGACGTCATGTTCCCTTATGTATCGTTATCCTTCGCTGTAGTCTCAGATGACGTCATGTTCCCTTGTATATCGTTGTTCTTCTCTGTAGTCTCAGGTGACATCATGTTCCCTTATGTATCGTTGTCCTTCTCTGTAGTCTCAGGTGATGTTTTGTTCCCTTATGTATCGTTGTCCTTCTCTGTAGTCTCAGGTGTCCTCATGTTCCCTTATGTATCGTTGCCCTTCTCTGTAGTCTCAGGTGAGATTGTGTTCCCTTATGTATAGTTGTCCTCTGTAGTCTCAGGTGTCATCATATTTCCTTATGTATTGTTGTCCTTCTCTGTTGTCTCAGGTGACATCAGGTTCCCTTATGTATCGTTGTCCTTCTCTGTAGTCTCAGGTGACGTCATGTTCCCTTATGTATCGTTGTCCTTCTCCGTAGGCTCATCTTACGTCATGTTTCCTTATGTATCGTTGTCCTTCTCTGTAGTCTCAGGTGTCCTCATGTTCCCTTATGTTTCGTTGTCCTACTCTGTGTTCTCAGGTGACGTCATGTTCCCTTATGTATCGTTGTCCTCTATAGTCTCAGGTGACGTCATGCTCCCTTATGTATCGTTGTTCTTCTATGTTGTCTCAGGTGTAGTCATGTTCCCTTATGTATCGTTGTCGTTCTCTGTTGTGTCAGGTGAGGTCATGTTCCCTTATGTATCGTTGCCCTTCTCTGTTGTCTCAGGTGACGTCATGTTCATTTATGTATCATTGTCCTTCAATGTTGTCTCAGATGTCCTCATGCTTTATCATTTCACTGTTCTTTTCTGTCATCTCAGGTGTCGATAATGAAGCAACTGACTAACTCACTAACAATGAATGACATCTACAGTGATGAGACAAAAATGCAGCAGATGAGCGAGCAGATCTGGTATCACACCACAGCGATTATGTGGCTTTTGAAGGAAGAGGTAAGAGATACAGTCCCGAAACTTGAGAAATTTGGTAAAAATCTAGTATCTAACCCAAAAATGTGAGAGCCAACCTCCCACAGCGCTATCAACTCTCCCAGAAAGTCAGCTTCAGAGCAGAAACAAATGACCAATCAGAGCATAAGGGGCTGTAATACTATGGTGTAATTTGCTACCGTTACACAGTGCTATCACACTCACAAAAAGGTTAAAGTGAGCACCAGAGCAGAAACCCACTACTGGTCAGGATCTAAGTCAGAACAATCCAGCTCTTGAACTCTTTTGTAGGATGTGCTCGCTCAACTGATTACTGCATAAATCAGTAACAAAAGAAGCAAAAGTTAAAAGTAGAGCCGTACCAGCAATAGTGTTAGCAACGTTCCTTTATTCACATAAAGACACACATAGTCACAAGCGACATTTCGGGATACAGCCCCTTTAGGGCAGGTAAATTAACACCTTCATTACTAGACAGAAAAAATATCTATCCTAGCACTCCCTCTAGTGTAAATTCCACACATCCATTATTAAAATAAACTACATCTACATTAAAAAAATGTACAAAAAAAAAAAAATTAGTGATATATAGATCCTAGCTACACAACCTATGAAATATCAAATTAATAAAAAAAAGATACCAATCCATATCTCTATTCATACCATGTGGATAAAGAGCATTTAGTGTGGATATCCAAAAAACTAATTTGCATTTCAACTGTAATTCTCTATGGTACCCTCTCCTCAACCTGGGTAAATAGTCTGTGAGGTGGAACTGATTAATCAACTGATTAATATGGTGTTGTGCTTCCAAAAAAATGACAGGCCACAGGGGCCCTCTGAACCTTATGGCGGATGTTGGATTTATGCTCAAGGATTCTGTCCCAGACCCTTCTAGTTTTTTCACCCACATAGATTTTACAACATCACATTTAATAAAATAAATAATAAAATCAGATTTACAGGTAAAATGTCCCCTGATTTTAAATATTTTCCATCTAGTGGGATGTGAAAATTGTGGTCCCTTGATCAAGCTATTGCAACTTGAACAAACCAAACGTGTAGCAACCATCATTGCATCTACCAATATATCCGATCTCCATAGTTTAACTTGGCCCAATATCAGCCCGTATCAAGCTATCCCTTAGATTGGGGGGGGGGGTCTTCTGAATGCAAACATAGGGACAGTTTAAAATGCCTTAATCTGTGGATTAAACTCTTACATACAGCATAACTCAAATTATTATATTATGTACTTAATATTAGTCTATCTTTACAACTAGGTCTGGTTCTTTTCCTACAATTCTATTCTGCATGTCTAGATAGGGCATTAAAACATAAAAATAGACTTTTTGATGCTGAGCCACATGTCTCTCAGGATGATGCTGTTCAGGCAATGCCACAGCTTTCTCCTCAAACGTCCCAAGCCTTAGTGGCGTCACATACAGTGCCCTGCAGTTCCTTTCAATCTCCTAGAGGAGTTTATTTGCCTGCAGATATTCCTGCCCAGGTATATTCTGCGGTATCTGTGGGTTTGTCTGCCATTCCTTTGCTACAAGGAAAACGCAAGAGGAAGACTAGAGATTCAGAGAGTAAGGTTTCTGTTCCTATCTCCGCTACGCAGGGTACTCTTTCTCTGATGAGGAGGATACGTTGGTAGCTTCTGAGGGTGAAATCTCAGATTTGTACAGTATAATTACTTCATCTGATGCTGAAGTAGTATCCTTCAGATTTAAGCTTGAACACCTATGTGTATTGTTAAAGGAGGATGTTCCCTCCTCTATGGAGGTGTTTCCTGTTTGGACCGTGCAACAGAGATTATTGCGCAGGAATGGGAGAAGCCAGGGATACCGTTTTCCCTGTCTCCTGTTTTTTAAAAAGATGTTTCCTGTGGCTGACTCCATTATTGATTCTTGGCATACGGCGCCTAAAGTAGAAGGGGCTATTTCTACTCTGGCTTAGAGAACTACTATTCCTATAGAGGAGAGCTGCTATTTTAAGGATCCCATGGACAAAAAGCTGTAGGCTTATTTGAAGAAAATGTATGTTCTTCAAGGTCACCAATGGCAACCTGCAGTTTGTATTGACACTGTGTCTAGTGCGGCATCTTATTGGTACAATGCTTTGTCTGAATCTCTTCAAGTAGAGACGCCATTGGAGGAGATCCAAGATAGTATTAAGGCTCTCAAGCTAGCCAATTCCTTTATTTCTAATGCTACCATGCAAGTTATTAAGCTGGGCACCAAGATATCTGGCTTCGCTGTTCTAGCTTGCAGAGCATTGTGGCTAAAATCATGGTCAGCGGATGTTACTTCTAGCGCTCCCTTACAAGGGTAAAACTTCTAGCACTCCCTTACAAGGGTAAAACCTTGTTTGGAATGGGCCTGGCAGAAATAATCTCTGACATTATGGGTGGGAAAGGGTCAAGAAGAATAGACCTAAAGGACGTCAAAGTAATTTTTGTTCCTTTCGTAACTCCAAAGGAAAGTCTTCCTCTCCCTCTTCCAAGCAGGAACACTTCAAATTTTCTTGGAAGCCCAATCAGTCTTGGAACAAGGGGAAGCAATCAAAGAAACTCGCAGCTGAGTCTAAATGAGCATGAAGGGTTTACCCCAGATCCAGGACCGGATCAAGTGGGGGGCAGACTTTCTCTGTTTTATCAAGCATGGGTACGAGATGTCCCAGATCCTTGGGCTGTGGACATAGTGTCTCAGGGTTACAAAATAGAATTCAAAACCTTTCCTCCCAGGGGCAGGTTTCTCATCTCAAGATTATCAGCAGACCAGATAAAAAGAGAGGCATTCTTAAATTGCGTTCGGGACCTCTTTTCCCTGGGGGTGATAGTTTCAGTTCCTGTAAAAGAGCAGGGACTGGGATTCTATTCAAACCTGTTTGTGGTTCCCAAAAAAGAGGGAACTTTTCTGCCTATCCTGGACCTAAAGTGTCTAAACAAGTTTCTCAGGGTACCATCCTTCAAAATGGAAACCATTCGGTCCATTCTTCCCTTGGTAAAGGAGGGTCAGTTCATGACGACCATAGACCTGAAGGATGCATATCTTCATGTTCCCATCCACAGGGATCATCACATGTTCCTGAGATTCGCATTTCAAGACAATCACATTCAGTTTGTGGCGCTCCCATTTGGCCTTGCCACAGCTCCCAGAATTTTCTCAAAGGTTCTGGGTGCTCTCTTGGCAGTGGACAGGGCTCAGGGAATTGCAGTGGCGCCCTACCTGGACAACATATTGGTTCAGGCGCCATCTTTTCAGCAAGTAAACTCTCATACAGAGACCTTGTTGTCTTTTCTACGTTCCCACGGATGGAAAGTGAATCTGGAAAAGAGTTCCCTTGTTCTAGCTACAAGGGTGCTTTTCTTAGGGACCATAATAGATTCTCTATCTATGAGAATTTCTCTTGTAAGGTGTATCCAGTCCACGGGTTCATCCATTACTTGTGGGATATTCTCCTTCCCAACAGGAAGTTGCAAGAGGACACCCACAGCAGAGCTGTCTATATAGCTCCTCCCCTAACTGCCACTCCCAGTCATTCTCTTGCAACTCTCGACAAGAAAGGAAGTATCAAGAGATATGTGGTGACTTAGTGTAGTTTTACCTTCAATCAAGAGTTTGTTATTTTTAAATGGTACCGGCGTTGTACTGTTTTTCTCTCAGGCAGAAGTTAGAAGAAGAGTTCTGCCTGGAGATTTGATGATCTTAGCGGTTTGTAACTAAGGTCCATTGCTGTTCTCACACATAACTGATGAATATGGGAAAACTTCAGTTGGGGGAACGGCCTGCAGATTACCTGCTTTGAGGTATGTTCAGTATTTTTATTTCTAGAGAGAGGAATAAGTTCTAGAAAATGCTGACAGATCCTTGTGTATTTGAGGTAAGCCTGATGCAGTGATTTAACAGCGACTGGGATTATGCTTACATAACAGGGTAATACTCATGTTAATATTCATATTGCTTATTGACAAAACGTTTACATGATTTAAAAAATAGGACGTTTTTTTTCTGAGGGAGATAAGTCTTTATTTGGGGCCTAGTTTCCACATGGCTAGTCAGATACTCCCAGGAGTATTTTCTTAAGGCCCCTCTGACATCCAGTACATGGTGGGAGGGGCCTATTTTAACTGTGCAGTTTTAATTCAGACTGATACATCCAGCTTCCCTAGAAGAGTCCCCTGGCATCTGAGAACCATTTCAAAGGGGTTATTTCTGCACAAAATCGTTTTTATGGGCAGGTAGGAGCCTCAGCAGAGCTGTGGCATGGTGCTCAACTGATTTTTAACGTTTTTTTAACGTTTTTCAATCTGGCTTGGGGCCTAAGGGGTTAATCCATTTGCAAGTGGGTGCAATGCTGCTTTAGTCTCTTATTCACACTGTAAAAATTTCAAAGATTTTACTGTATTTTTTCACTGTTTTGCAGTTTAAGTGCTAGTTTTTTTCTCTTAAAGGCACAGTAACGTTTTTGTTTAATTGCTGTTTCACCTTTATTAAAGTGTTTTCCAAGCTTGCTTGTCTCATTACTAGTCTGTTAAACATGTCTGACATAGAGGAAACTCCTTGTTCAATATGTTTGGAAGCCATTGTGGAACCCCCTCTTAGAATGTGTACCAAATGTACTGAAATTTCTATAAACTATAAAGACCATATTATGGCGCTTAAAGATTTATCTCCAGGGGATTCTCTAACTAAAAAGAGGGAGATTATGCCATCTAACTCTCCCCATGTGTCAGAACCTATAACTCCCGCTCAAGTGACGCCAAGTACATCTAGCGCGTCTAATTCTTTTACCTTACAGGACATGGCGGCAGTTATGAATGCTACCCTCACAGAGGTATTCTCCAAACTGCCAGGGCTACAAGGAAAGCGAGACAGCTCTGGGGCTAGAATTAATACAGAGCTTTCTGACGCTTTATTGCCTGTGTCCGACATACCCTCACAATGCTCAGAAGCCGAGGCAGGTGAGCTTCTATCTGTGGGTGACATTTCAGACTCAGGGAAGGCGTTACTTCAGTCTGATTCTGAGATGACAGCGTTTAAATTTAAGCTTGAACACCTCCGCTTATTGCTTAGGGAGGTTTTAGCGACTCTGGATGACTTTGACCCCATTGTGGTTCCAGAGAAATTGTGTAAAATGGACAAATACTTTGCAGTACATGTTTACACTGATGTTTTTCCAGTCCCTAAGAGGTTTTTGGAAATTATTACTAACGAATGGGATAGACCAGGTGTGCCGTTCTCTCCCCTCCTGCTTTTAAAAAGATGTTTCCCATAGATGCCACCATACGGGACTTGTGGCAGACGGTTCCTAAGGTGGAGGGAGCAGTCTCCACCCTAGCTAAGCGTACAACTATCCCCGTTGAGGACAGTTGTGCTTTCCTAGATCCTATGGATAAAAAATTGGAGGGTCTCCTTAAGAAAATTTTTATACATCAAGGTTTTAATCTCCAGCCTCTTGCATGCATTGCCCCAGTTACTGCTGCAGCGGCTTTTTGGTTTGAGTCTCTTGAGGAGGCTCTACAGGTGGAGACCCCGTTAGACGATATTCTAGACAGGATTAAAGCTCTTAAGTTAGCTAACTCCTTTATTTCTGACGCCATTTTTCATTTAGCCAAGCTAATGGCTAAGAATTTAGGTTTTGCCATTTCGGCGCGTAGGGCGCTATGGCTTAAGTCCTGGTCAGCAGACGTTACTTCAAAGTCTAAGCTTCGTAACATCCCCTTCAAGGGACAGACCCTATTCGGACCCGGTCTGAAGGAGATAATTTCTGATATTACTGGAGGAAAAGGTCATGCCCTTCCTCAGGATAGGTCCAATAAGTTAAGGACCAAACAGAATCATTTTCGTTCCTTTCGAAACTTCAAGAGGGAAATTTCGCCCAGTCCAAACCAGTCTGGAGACCTAACCAGGCTTGGAATAAGGGGAAGCAGGCCAAGAAACCTGCGGCTGCCTCTAAGACAGCATGAAGGAGTAGCCCCCAATCCGGGACTGGATCTAGTGGGGGTCAGACTCTCTCTCTTCGCCCAGGCTTGGGCAAGAGACGTCCAGAATCCCTGGGCATTAGAGATTGTTTCCAGGGATATCTTCTGGACTTCAAAGCTTCATCTCCAAAGGGGAGATTATCTGTAAACCAGATAAAGAGAGAGACATTCTTACGTTGTGTTCAAGACCTGCTGGTTATGGAAGTGATCCACCCAGTTCCAAGGGAGGAACAGGGGCAGGGCTTCTATTCAAATCTGTTTATGGTTCCCAAAAAAGAGGGAACTTTCAGACCAATCTTGGATCTCAAGATCCTAAACAAATTTCTCAGGGTCCCATCCTTCAAGATGGAGACTATCCGAACCATCCTCCCTATGATCCAGGAGGGTCAATATATGACTACCGTGGACTTAAAGGATGCTTATCTCCACATTCCGATTCACAGAGATCATCATCAGTTCCTCAGGTTCGCCTTCTTAGACAGGCATTACCAGTTTGTGGCTCTTCCCTTCAGGTTAGCCACGGCACCAAGAATCTTTACGAAGGTTCTAGGGTCCCTACTGGCGGTTCTAAGGCCACGGGGCATAGCGGGGGCTCCTTACCTAGACGACATTCTGATACAGGCGTCGACTTTTCAAATCGCCAAGTCCCATACGGACATTGTTCTGGCCTTTCTGAGGTCTCACGGGTGGAAGGTGAATGAAGAAAAGAGTTCTCTCTCCCCTCTCACAAGAGTTTCCTTCCTATGAACACTGATAGATTCAGTAGAAATGAAAAATTTTCTGACAGAGGTCAGGTTATCAAAGCTTCTAACTTCCTGCCATGCTCTTCATTCCACTTCTCGGCCGTCAGTGGCTCAGTGAATGGAAGTAATCGGCCTAATGGTAGCGGCAATGGACATAGTTCCGTTTGCCCGCCTACATCTCAGACCACTGCAACTTTGCATGCTCAATCAGTGGAATGGGGATTACACAGATTTGTCCCCTCTGCTAAATCTGGATCAAGAGACCAGGGATTCTCTTCTCTGGTGGTTCTCTCGGGTCCATCTGTCCAGGGGAATGAGTTTCCGCAGGCCAGAGTGGACTATAGTCACGACAGATGCCAGCCTTCTGGGCTGGGGCGCAGTCTGGAACTCCCTGAAGGCTCAGGGTTCGTGGACTCAGGAGGAAGCCCTCCTTCCGATAAACATTCTGGAACTGAGAGCGATATTCAATGCTCTTCAGGCTTGGCCTCAATTAGCTGCGGTCAGGTTCATCAGATTTCAGTCGGACAATATCCCGACTGTAGCCTATATCAACCATCAGGGGGGGACAAGAAGCCCCCTGGCAATGTTGGAGGTTTCAAAGATAATTCTATGGGCAGAGGTTCACTCTTGCCATCTCTCAGCTATCCATATCCCAGGAGTAGAGAACTGGGAGGCGGATTTTCTAAGTCGGCAGACTTTTCATCCAGGGGTAGTGGGAGCTCCATCCGGAGGTATTTGCCCAGCTGATTCAACTATGGGGCAAACCAGAAGTGGATCTGATGGCATCTCGTCAGAACACCAAGCTTCCTTGTTACGGGTCCAGGTCAAGGGATCCCCAGGCAGCACTGATAGATGCTCTAGCAGTGCCCTGGTCCTTCAGCCTGGCTTATGTGTTCCCTCCATTTCCTCTCCTCCCTTGTCTGATTGCCAAGATCAAGCAGGAGAGAGCTTCGGTGATTTTGATAGCACCTGCGTGGCCACGCAGGACTTGGTATGCAGATCTGGTGGACATGTCATCCCTTCCACCATGGACTCTGCCGCTGAGGCAGGACCTTCTACTCCAAGGTCCATTCAAACATCCAAATCTAATTTCTCTGCGGCTGACTGCTTGGAGATTGAACGCTTGATTTTATCAAAACGTGGTTTCTCCGAGTCGGTCATTGATACCTTAATTCAGGCTCGAGAGCCTGTCACCAGGAAAATCTATCATAAGATATGGTGTAAATATCTTCAATGGTGTGAATCCAAGGGTTACTATTGGAGTAAAGTCAGGATTCCTAGGATATTATCCTTTGTCCAAGAAGGATTGGAGAAGGGATTGTCAGCTAGTTCTTTAAAGGGACAGATTTCTGCTCTGTCTATTCTTCTGCACAAGCGTCTGGCAGATGTTCCAGACGTTCAGGCGTTTTGTCAGGCTTTAGTTAGAATCAAGCCTGTGTTTAAACCTGTTGCTCCACCATGGAGTTTAAATTTAGTTCTTAAAGTTCTTCAAGGGGTTCCGTTTGAACATCTGCATTCCATAGATATCAAACTTCTATCTTGGAAAGTTCTGTTTTTGGTAGCTATCTCTTCGGCTCGAAAAGTTTCAGAGTTATCTGCCTTACAGTGTGATTCCCCTTATCTGATCTTCCATACAGATAAGGTAGTTTTGCGTACCAAACCTGTGTTTCTTCCTAAGGTGGTATCTAATAAGAATATCAATCAGGAGATTGTTGTTCCGTCACTGTGTCCTAATCCTTCTTCCAAGAAGGAACGTCTATTACACAATCTTGACGTGGTTCGTTCTTTAAAGTTTTATTTACAAGCTACTAAGGATTTTTGTCAAACATCTGCATTGTTTGTTGTCTACTCTGGACAGAGGAGAGGGCAAAAGGCTTCGGAATCTTCTCTATCTTTTTGGCTGAGAAGCATAATCCGTTTAGCTTATGAGACTGCTGGCCAGCAGCCTCCTGAAAGAATTACAGCTCATTCCACTAGAGTGGTAGCTTCCACATGGCCTTTTAAAAATGAGGCCTCTGTTGAACAGATTTGTAAGGCGGCGACTTGGTCTTTGCTTCATACTTTTTCTAAATTCTACAAATTTGATACTTTTGCTTCCTTGGAGGCTATTTTTGGGAGAAAGGTCTTGCAGGCAGTGGTGCCTTCCATTTAAGTTCCTGCCTTGTCCCTCCATTCATCTGTGTCCTAAAGCTTAGTTATTGGTATCCCAGTAATGGATGAACCCGTGGACTGGATACACCTTACAAGAGAAAACAAAATTTATGCTTACCTGATAAATTTCTTTCTCTTGTGGTGTATCCAGTCCACGGCCCGCCCTGTCACTTTAAGGCAGGTGTTTTTTATTTTTAAACTACAGTCACCACTGCACCCTATAGTTTCTACTTTTTTCTTGCTTGTCTTCGGTCGAATGACTGGGAGTGGCAGTTAGGGGAGGAGCTGTCACAAATACCTCAGGAGTTAGCTGAGAAAGGGGTTAATTCTGTGTAGTGGTGAACTAAGAACCGTTGTTTGTTTTTTAGAAATAGCTGTGCAGTGGGTTTGTTTGTGTTTTCTTTGAAGTGCCAGAACCCATCATAAATAGTTCTAAAAAAAAAAAAAAAAAACCTTCCTCCAAATGTTATTGTGTATGCATTGAGTCAATCTGTCAGCTCCAGAGATACCACAGTGCTTCTCCCCCACATCCTGATGAGGCCAATAAAAGGACATTGGTCTAATGCCTATATGTGTTTAAAGACAGGGGGGTTTCTTAGCCTGCCCAGGAGGGTGTGGTCAGGAACTTGATCTAGGGGGAAAAAGGTATAAGGGTCTTGGGTGTTAACACTGAAATTGTTCATTCTACATGGGAGGCTGCTTGCTACAGCGTGAGTGACAACTTTTCTTCTTGCCCATCTCCCTGGGGGCAGACTCATAAGCTAGTGAAGTATTAGGTCTGTTATTTTTCTCCTTTTTATTTTAAAACAGTTTGCATGTGTAATTTTATTTGTAACAACTTTTTATTAATAATGCATTGTGCATAATATTTTTGGCATAATAAATAATTCCTTTATTAAGTTTGGCCTTTGTCTAATAATTGAACCACGTTACTAAAAGAGACTGGAATATTAGAACTGTATAATTTAGGTTATTTTCTGCTAAATTGTATTTCTAGAGTTAATGTGTAAAGTCTGGGTTTTTTCTTAGGATTTCCCCTTTAATAAATTTTAAGTTGTGGCAGTATTTGAGCTATAGGATTGTTGGTTTAGTGTGGGTGGCATTAAAAGGGAGTTTAGGGCATTTCTCTTACGTCTAGTACAGACTAGGGAGGGGGATTCACCCTTGCACCCACTAAACTGAATCACAAGCTTGCCTGGTATGGCTAGATTGTGACCTATAGGTGACAGAAAAAGGGGGCTGATAACCCTTGAGATACCACAGTGCTTCTCCCCCACATCCTGATGAGGCCAATAAAAGGACATTGGTCTAATGCCTATATGTGTTTAAAGACAGGGAGGTTTCTTAGCCTGCCCAGGAGGGTGTGGTCAGGAACTTGATCTAGGGGGAAAAGGTATAAGGGTCTTGGGTGTTGTTCATTCTACATGGGAGGCTGCTTGCTACAGCGTGAGTGACAACTTTTCTTCTTGCCCATCTCCCTGGGGGCAGACTCATAAGCTAGTGAAATATTAGGTCTGTTATTTTTCTCCTTTTTATTTTAAAACACTGTTTGCATATGTAATTTTATTTGTAACAACTTTTTATTAATAATGCATTGTGCATAATATTTTTGGCATAATAAATAATTCCTTTATTAAGTTTGGCCTTTGTCTAATAATTGAACCACGTTACTGAAAGAGACTGGAATATTAGAACTGTATAATTTAGGTTATTTTCTGCTAAATTGTATTTCTAGAGTTAATGTGTAAAGTCTGGGTTTTTTTCTTAGGATTTCCCCTTTAATAAATTTTAAGTTGTGGCAGTATTTGAGCTATAGGATTGTTGGTTTAGTGTGGGTGGCATTAAAAGGGAGTTTAGGGCATTTCTCTTACGTCTAGTACAGACTAGGGAGTGGGATTCACCCTTGCACCCACTAAACTGAATCACAAGCTTGCCTGGTGTGGCTAGATTGTGACCTATAGGTGACAGAAAAAGGGGGCTGATAACCCTTTCTGTGCCAAATAAGTGACTGGCGCAGTGTTGGATAACCTTGGTTCGTCACAGGAGCTATATAGACAGCTCTGCTGTTGGTGTCGTCTTGCAACTTCCTGTTGGGAAGGAGAATATCCCACAAGTAATGGATGAACCCGTGGACTGGATACACCACAAGAGAAAGAAATTTATCAGGTAAGCATAAATTTTGTTTTTTTCTGACAGAGGTCAGAAAATTCAAAATTCTGTCTTATTGCCTCGCTCTGCAGTCTACTGTTCGGCCATCAGTGGCTCAGTGTATGGAGGTAATTGGTCTGGTGGTTGCTTCCATGGACATCATTCCCTTTGCTCATTCCATTTGAGAGCTCTGCATGCTCAGACAATGGAATGGGGACCATTCGGATCTGTCTCAGAGGATAGATCTAGATTAGTCGACAAGAGACTTTCTCCCATGGTGGCTCTCTCAGGAGCATCTGTCACAGGGCACATGCTTTAGGAGACCTTCCTGGGTGATTGTAACCATGGACGCCAGCCTGCTGGGCTGGGGAGCAGTCTGGGACTCATTACAGGCACAGGGACTATGGACTCGGGAGGAGTTGGCTCTCTCCATAAACATCTTGGAGTTGAGAGTGATTTACAATGCTCTGATGACTTGGCCTCAGTTGTCCTTAGCCCAGTTTATCAGGTTCCAGTCAGACAATATCACCTCAGTGGCTTACATCAACCACCAGGGAGGAACTCAGAGTTCCTTAGCCATGAAGGAGGTGGCTCAGATTGTTCAATAAGTGGAAGCTCACAATTGCTGTCTTTCGGCCATTCACATTCCAGGTGTGGACAACTGGGAAGCGGACTTCCTGAGCAGACAGACTTTTCATCCCGGGGAGTAGGCACTCCATCCGGAGATATTCTCCAGGTTAACCCTCAAATTGGGGATGCTAGAGTTGGATCTGATGGCATCTCGACAGAACGCCAAGCTTCCAAGGTACGGTTCAAGGTCGAGAGATCCGCAGGCCGTCCTGATAGATGTTCTGGCAGTTCCTTAGGGTTTCAGTCTTGCATATATGTTTCCTCCATTTGCTCTCCTTCCACGAGTCATTGCTCGTATTAAACAGGAGAGAGCATCTGTAATTTGAATAGCTCCTGCGTGGCCTTGCAGGATATGGTATGCAGACCTAGTGAAGATGTAATCTCTTCCACCTTGGAGGCTTCCTCTGTGGAAGGATCTTCTATCTCAGGGTCCTTTCATCCAAATCTCATTTCTCTGAAGCTGACTGCTTGGAGATTGAACGCTTAGTTCTATCTAAGCGTGGTTTTTCTGAGTCGGTCATTGAGACCATGATTTAGCCTGTTACTAGGAAGATTTATAATAAGGTATGGCGTAGATACCTTTATTGGTGTGAATCATAGGGCTACTCTTGGAGTAGGGTTAGGATTCCTAGGATTTTTTGTCTTTTCTCCAAGAAGGTCTGGAGAAAGGACTGTCAGTCAGTTCTCCAAGGGTCAGATTTCTGCATTATCTATTTTGTTGCATAAGCGTCTGGCAGATGTACCAGTTGTTCAATATTTTTGTCAGGCCCTAGTCAGAATCAGGCCTGTGTTTAAGTCTGTTGCTCCTCCTTGGAGCCTTAACCTTGTTCTTAAAGTTTTGCTGCAGGCTCCGTTTCAGCCAATGCATTCCATAGATATTAAGTTGCTATCTTGAAAGGTTTTGTTTCTTACTGCTATCTCTTCTGCTTGGAGAGTCTTGGAACTTCTGGCTTTGCAGTTTGATTTACCTTATCTTATCTTTCATGCCGATAAGGCAGTTCTTCGTACTAAGTTAAGTTTTCTTCCTAAAGTGGTTTCAGATAGAAATATCAGGAAATTGTTGTTCCTTCTCTATGTCCTAATCCTTCTACTCTTAAGGAACATTTGTTGCACAACCTGGATGTTGTGCATGTGCTAAGATTCTACCTACAGGCTACTAAGGATTTTCGCCAGTCCTCTGCCCTGTTTTTTTGCTTCTCTGGAAAGCTTAAGGGTCAGAAAGTTACTGCTACTTCTCTTTCCATCTGGTTGAGAAGTATAATTTGTTTTGCTTATGAGACTGCTGGACAGCAGCCTCCTGAGAGAATTACAGCTCATTCCACTAGGACTGTCTCCTCTTCTTAGGCTTTCAAGAATGAAGCTTCTGTGGGACAGATTTGCAAGGCTGCAACTTGGTATTCTCTGCATACTTTTTCCAAATTTGATACTTTTGCCACGGCTGAGGCTTCTTTTGGGAGAAAGGTTCTTCAAGCGATGGTGCCTTCTGTTTAGGTTACCTGTCTTGTTTTTCCCCCCTAGTCATCTAGCATGGG
The DNA here is from genome assembly GCF_027579735.1 of Bombina bombina. Classification (NCBI taxonomy): domain Eukaryota; kingdom Metazoa; phylum Chordata; class Amphibia; order Anura; family Bombinatoridae; genus Bombina; species Bombina bombina. The sequence goes on along the minus strand of NC_069505.1, from coordinate 468,412,525 downwards.
TATTGGTTCCCAACAGTAATTGATGACGTTGTGGACTCTCCATATCTTAGGAAAGAAAACAAAATTCATGCTTACCTGATAAATTTTTATTTATTTCCGGATATGGAGAGTCCACGACCCCACCCTTATTTTTAAGACAGTTATTTTTTAATAAACCTCAGGCACCTCTACATCTTTGTGTTATTCCTTTTTTCCATTTTTCTTCGGTCGAATGACTGAGGATTTTGGGTAGGGGAGTGACACTTAACAGCTTTGCTGTGGTGCTCTTTGCCTCCTCCTGCTGGCCAGGAGTGATATTCCCAACAGTAATTGATGACGTTGTGGACTCTCCATGTCCGGAAATAAATACATTTATCAGGTAAGCATACATTTTTTATTTGTTTTTTTGATCTAATGAAGTGTTTTTTTCCACACGAAACGTCACCCATGTAAAAAACAAACACCTAGATTACGGGTTTTGCGTTCGTGGCCATTTCAGCGTTAAAACAGCAACGCAGCCATTACAAGTCTTGTCGGTATAACTGTACCGCAGGCCTTTTAGCCTGTAACGCAACGTCAGTCCTGCACTCGTAAAAATTATGTTTTTCATGAGACTTCCATAGCGCTGTCATTATGAGTATTGCGGTGAGGCTAAAAAGCTTGCGTTACACCCTATAACGACAAATTCCGTACCGCCATCTGAGAGCAGTAGTTATGAGTTTTACGCAACAAAACTGTTACATAAAACTCATAACTAAACTGTTACAAAGTACACTAACACCCATAAACTACCTATTAACCCCTAAACCGAGGCCCTCCCGCATCACAAACACTAAATTAAATTTATTAACCCCTAATCTGCTGCTCCCGATATCGCCGCCACTAATAAAATATTTTAACCCCTACTTCGCCGCCCTCCCACATCGCAAACACTAGTTAAATATTATTAACCCCTAATCTGCCATCCTCCCACATCGCCCCCACTATACTAAAGTTATTAACCCCTATTTTGCCGCTCCCCGACACCGCCGCCACTATAATAAACCTATTAACTCCTAAACCGCAAGCCCCCCACAACGAAATATACTAAATTCAATTATTAACCCTTAAACCGAAAGCCCCCACATCGCAATAAACTAATTTGAACTAGTAACCCTAAACCTACTGCCCCCCTAACTTTATATTAAAATTACAATTTCCCTATCTTACATTAAATTAAAACTTACCTGTCAAATTAAAAAAACGAAGTTTAAACTAACAATTAAACGAATATAACTATTAAACTACTATTAAACTAACTACCAATTAAAGAAAACTAAAATACACTGAAAAAAATACTAACACTACTATAAAAATGACAAAGTATCTAATTACAAAAAATTAAAAATACCAAATTATAAAAAATAGCAAACGCTAAATTACAAAAAATAACAAACGAAATTATCAAAAATAAAAAAGAATTATACCTAATCTAAAAGCTCTATCAAAATAAAAAAGCCCACCCAAAAAAAAAAACAAAAAAAAAACCCTAGCCTACAATAAACTACCAATAGCCCTTAAAAGGGCCTTTTGTGGGGCATTGCCCTAAGTTAAACAGCTCTTTTACCTGTAAAAAAAAATACAAAGTCCCCCCAACAGTAAAACCCACCACCCAACCAACCCCCAAAATAAAAAAAACTAACTCTAACAAAAACCTAAGATACCCATTGCCCTGAAAAGGGCATTTGTATGGGCATTGCACTCAAAAGGGCATTTAGTTATTTTGCATTGCCTTAAAAGGGCATTCAGCTCTTTAACGAATAGCCCAAACCCTAAACTAAAAATAAAAAACACCTAAAAAAGTTCTAACACTAACCCCCGACGATCCACTTACAGTTTCTGAAGTCCGGACATCCAGATGGCAAGGTCTTCATCCATCCAGGCGGCGTCTTCTATCTTCATCCAGGCGGCATCTTCTATCTTCATCCCGGTGGCACGGAGCGGGCCCATCCTGAAGACATCCGACGCGGAGCGTACGCTTCATACGGTCGCCACCGTATACTGAATCTTCAATGCAAGGGAACCTTTTCATAATAGTGTCCCTTGCATTCCTATTGGCCGATTTGATTTTGGAAATTCAAATCAGCCAATAGGATGAGAGCTACTAAAATTCTATTGGCTGATTTGAATAGCCAATAGAATTTCAGTAATTCTCATTCTATTGGCTGATTTGAACAGCCAATAGGAATTCAGTAGCCCTCATCCTATTGGCTGATTTAAATTTCCAAAATTGAATCAGCCAATAGGAGTGCAAAGGACGCCATTTTGAAAAGGCTCCCTTGCATTGAAGATTCAGTATACGGTGGCGACAATATATATATATATATATATATATATATATAAAACTTAACTGTGAAATAAAAATAAAACCTAAGCTAGCTACAATGTAACTATTAGTTATATTGTAGCTAGCTTAGGTTTTATTTCACATGTAAGTATGTATTTAGTTTTAAATAGTAATAATTTAGTTAATAATTGCAAGGTTTAGTTAGATTTATTTTAATTATGTTAAAGTTAGATGGTGTTAGGGTTACGGTTAGGTTTAGAGTTAGGTTTAGGTATTAATATAGTTTAATTTAGGTTGTTGCGATGTGGGGGGTTGGCAGTTTAGGGGTTAATAGGTTTATTTAGTGGTAGTGATGTGGGAGGCCAGAGGTTTAGGGGTTAATAACTTTATTTAGTGGCGGCGATGTCAGGGAGTGGCGGAATAGGGGTTAATATATTTATTATAGTGTTGGCGATGTTGGGGTGCAGGGGAATAGGGGATAAAAACTTCATATAGTGGTGGCGATATCGGGAGCAGCAGATTAGGGGTTAATAACATTATGTAGGTGTCGGCGATATCAGGGGCGGCAGATTAGGGGTGTTTAGACTCGGGGTTTATGTTAGGGTGTTAGGTTTAAACGTAACTTTTTTTTTTTCCCCATAGACATCAATGGGGTTGCGTTACGGAGCTTTTCATTCCGTGTTAGGTTATTTTCTAACCCGCTCTCCCCATTGATGTCTATGGGGTACGCGTACACGAGCACGTCAAAACAGCGCTTGTATTTTGTGCAGTATGGAGCTCAACGCAACCATATCACACGCACAAGCCGGCTGTTTGAAAACTTGTAATGGCAGCGCAATGGAGTGTGAAATAACCCAACTTTTGTTGAGTTTGATTCACACACCGTTGTGCCTATAACTTGTAATCTACCTGAAAATGTTTTAGTTTGCAAAATCCAGCAACTGTGGTCAGTCTGTTTCCTATATCTAATTATATACAGTATATATATATATATATATATATATATATATATATATAAAATATATATATATATATATATATACATATACAGTATATATTACTAACAAATCATCAGATACCTGTATATATAGAAATATTTATTTAAGAATAAATAGAACATATACTTTTATGTGAAGACAATTGGAATGGGAAATATTCATATTTCATGACGGGTTTAGCGCTCTTGAATAAACACGATTGAGTTAGCGCGCTCGTTTGGGTGTTTTTTGCAGTTTGCGTGCTTTATTCAAGTATATAGGGAGAATAGTTAACACGTTTGTAATGTCTGAAGTCCAACTCTTTGCCCTCGTGCATACTTTTTATTTAATAAAAAATCGGACTGAGGACCGTGCCTAGCATCGTAGGCAGTCTCCCATGATCCAAACCCAGCCGTGAAATCACATGATCGCATCATCGATCACGTAATTTTGTTTTTTAAGCAAGTGTTTACGTTACACTTGCTCCCAACCTGAAGGGGTTAAAAAGGTTTGTGAATTTAATTATTCTAGACATAATTAACCTATTAATGCTAAACTATGCATAAAGGTCTGTGCATCACAGGATCCTCACGCTCTATATAATCACTGAGAGTGGCACAGAGTACCCTTTATTATAATACCCATCTGACTACTAATGACTCACAGGAGACTACACATGAGATCATCCTCACCCACTGTATCATCACTGAGAGTGGCACAGAGTATCCTTTATTATAATACCCATCTGACTACTAATGACTCACAGGAGACTACACATGAGATCATCCTCACCCACTGTATCATCACTGAGAGTGGCACAGAGTACCCTTTATTATAATACCCATCTGACTACTAATGACTCACAGGAGACTACACATGAGATCATCCTCGCCCTCTGTATCACCACTGAGAGTGGCACAGAGTACCCTTTATTATAATACCCATCTGACTACTAATGACTGACAGGAGACTACACATGAGATCATCCTCACCCTCTGTATCACCACTGAGAGTGGCACAGAGTACCCTTTATTATAATACCCATCTGACTACTAATGACTGACAGGAGACTACACATGAGATCATCCTCACCCTCTGTATCACCACTGAGAGTGGCACAGAGTACCCTTTATTATAATACCCATCTGACTACTAATGACTCACAGGAGACTACACATGAGATCATCCTCACCCTCTGTATCACCACTGAGAGTGGCACACAGTACCCTTTATTATAATACCCATCTGACTACTAATGACTCACAGGAGACTACACATGAGATCATCCTTGCCCTCTGTATCACCACTGAGAGTGGCACACAGTACCCTTTATTATAATACCCATCTGACTACTAATGACTGACGGGAGACTACACATGAGATCATCCTCACCCTCTGTATCACCACTGAGAGTGGCACAAAGTACCCTTTATTATAATACCCATCTGACTACTAATGACTCACAGGAGACTACACACAAGATCATCATCACCCCCTGTATCACCACTGAGAGTGGCACAGAGTACCCTTTATTATAATACTCATCTGACTACTAATGACTCACAGGAGACTACACATGAGATCATCCTCACCCTCTCTATCACCACTGAGAGTGGCACAGAGTACCCTTTATTATAATACCCATCTGACTACTAATGACTCACAGGAGACTACACATGAGATCATCATCACCCCCTGTATCACCAACTGAGGGTGGCACAGAGTACCCTTTATTATAATACTCATCTGACTACTAATGACTGACAGGACACTACACATGAGATCATCCTCACCCTCTGTATCATCACTGAGAGTGGCACACAGTACCCTTTATTATAATACCCATCTGACTACTAATGACTCACAGGAGACTACACATGAGATCATCCTCACCCTCTGTATCATCACTGAGAGTGGCACAGAGTATCCTTTATTATAATACCCATCTGACTACTAATGACTCACAGGAGACTACACATGAGATCACCCTGACCCTCTGTATCACCACTGAGAGTGGCACAGAGTACCCTTTATTATAATTCCCATCTGACTACTAATGACTCACAGGAGACTACACATGAGATCATCCTCACCCTCTGTATCATCACTGAGAGTGGCACAGAGTACCCTTTATTATATTACCCATCTGACTACTAATGACTCACAGGACACTACACATGAGTTCATCCTCACCCTCTGTATCACCACTGAGAGTGGCACAGAGTACCCTTTATTATCATACCCATCTGACTACTAATGACTCACAGGAGACTACACATGAGATCATCCTCACCCTCTGTATCACCACTGAGAGTGGCACAGAGTACCCTTTATTATAATACCCATCTGACTACTAATGACTCACAGGAGACTGCACATGAGATCATCCTCACCCTCTGTATCACCACTGAGAGTGGCACACAGTATCCTTTATTATAATACCCATCTGACTACTAATGACTCACAGGAGACTACACATGAGATCATCCTCACCCTCTGTATCACCACTGAGAGTGGCACAGAGTACCCTTTATTATAATACCCATCTGACTACTAATGACTGACAGGAGACTACACATGAGATCATCCTCACCCTCTGTATCACCACTGAGAGTGGCACAGAGTACCCTTTATTATAATACCCATCTGACTACTAATGACTCACAGGAAACTACACATGAGATCATCCTCACCCTCTGTATCATCACTGAGAGTGGCACACAGTACCCTTTATTATAATACCCATCTGACTACTAATGACTCACAGGAGACTACACATGAGATCATCCTCACCCTCTGTATCACCACTGAGTGGCACACAGTACCCTTTATTATAATACCCATCTGACTACTAATGACTCACAGGAGACTACATATGAGATCATCCTCACCCTCTGTATCACCACTGAGAGTGGCACAGAGTACCCTTTATTATAATACCCATCTGACTACTAATGACTCACAGGAGACTACACATGAGATCATCCTCACCCTCTGTATCACCACTGAGAGTGGCACAGAGTACCCTTTATTATAATACCCATCTGACTACTAATGACTCACAGGAGACTACACATGAGATCATCCTCACCCTCTGTATCACCACTGAGTGGCACACAGTACCCTTTATTATAATACCCATCTGACTACTAATGACTGACAGGAGACTACACATGAGATCGTCCTCGCCCTCTGTATCACCACTGAGAGTGGCACACAGTACCCTTTATTATAATACCCATCTAACTACTAATGACTCACAGGAGACTACACATGAGATCATCCTCACCCTCTGTATCACCACTGAGAGTGGCACAAAGTACCCTTTATTATAATACCCATCTGACTACTAATGACTCACAGGAGACTACACATGAGATCATCCTCACCCTCTGTATCACCACTGAGAGTGGCACAAAGTACCCTTTATTATAATACCCATCTGACTACTAATGACTCACAGGAGACTACACATGAGATCATCCTCACCCTCTGTATCACCACTGAGTGTGGCACAGAGTATCCTTTATTATAATACCCATCTGACTACTAATGACTCACAGGAGACTACACATGAGATCATCCTCACCCTCTGTATCATCACTGAGAGTGGCACACAGTACCCTTTATTATAATACCCATCTGACTACTAATGACTCACAGGAGACTACACATGAGATCATCCTCACCCTCTGTATCACCACTGAGAGTGGCACAGAGTACCCTTTATTATAATACCCTTCTGACTACTAATGACTCACAGGAGACTACACATGAGATCATCCTCACCCTCTGTATCACCACTGAGAGTGGCACAGAGTACCCTTTATTATAATACCCATCTGACTACTAATGACTCACAGGAGACTGCACATGAGATCATCCTCACCCTCTGTATCACCACTGAGAGTGGCACACAGTACCCTTTATTATAATACCCTTCTGACTACTGACTCACAGGAGACTACACATGAGATCATCCTCACCCTCTGTATCACCACTGAGAGTGGCACAGAGTACCCTTTATTATAATACCCATCTGACTACTAATGACTCACAGGAGACTACACATGAGATCATCCTCACCCTCTGTATCACCACTGAGAGTGGCACACAGTACCCTTTATTATAATACCCATCTGAGTACTAATGACTCACAGGAGACTACACATGAGATCATCCTCACCCTCTGTATCACCACTGAGAGTGGCACACAGTATCCTTTATTATAATACCCATCTGACTACTAATGACTGACAGGAGACTACACATGAGATCATCCTCACCCTCTGTATCACCACTGAGAGTGGCACACAGTACCCTTTATTATAATACCCATCTGACTACTAATGACTCACAGGAGACTACACATGAGATCATCCTCACCCTCTGTATCATCACTGAGAGTGGCACACAGTACCCTTTATTATAATACCCATCTGACTACTAATGACTCACAGGAGACTACACATGAGATCATCCTCACCCTCTGTATCATCACTGAGAGTGGCACACAGTACCCTTTATTATAATACCCATCTGATTACTAATGACTGACGGGAGACTACACAAGAGATCACCCTCACCCTCTGTATCATCACTGAGAGTGGCACAGAGTACCCTTTATTATAATACCCATCTGATTACTAATGACTGACGGGAGACTACACAAGAGATCACCCTCACCCTCTGTATCATCACTGAGAGTGGCACAGAGTACCCTTTATTATAATACCCATCTGACTACTAATGACTCACAGGAGACTGCACATGACATCATCCTCACCCTCTGTATCACCACTGAGTGGCACACAGTACCCTTTATTATAATACCCATCTGACTACTAATGACTGACAGCAGACTACACATGAGATCATCCTCGCCCTCTGTATCACCACTGAGAGTGGCACAAAGTACCCTTTATTATAATACCCATCTGACTACTAATGACTCACAGGAGACTACACATGAGATCGTCCTCGCCCTCTGTATCACCACTGAGAGTGGCACAAAGTACCCTTTATTATAATACCCATCTGACTACTAATGACTCACAGGAGACTACACATGAGATCATCCTCACCCTTTGTATCACCACTGAGTGGCACACAGTACCCTTTATTATAATACCCATCTGACTACTAATGACTCACAGGAGACTACACATGAGATCATCCTCACCCTCTGTATCATCACTGAGAGTGGCACAGAGTATCCTTTATTATAATACCCATCTGACTACTAATGACTCACAGGAGACTACACATGAGATCACCCTCACCCTCTGTATCACCACTGAGAGTGGCACAGAGTACCCTTTATTATAATACCCATCTGACTACTAATGACTCACAGGAGACTACACATGAGATCATCCTCACCCCCTGTATCGCCACTGAGAGTGGCACAGAGTACCCTTTATTATAATACCCATCTGACTACTAATGACTCACAGGAGACTACACATGAGATCATCCTCACCCTCTGTATCACCACTGAGAGTGGCACAGAGTACCCTTTATTATAATACCCATCTGACTACTAATGACTCACAGGAGACTACACATGAGATCATCCTCACCCTCTGTATCACCACTGAGAGTGGCACAGAGTACCCTTTATTATAATACCCATCTGACTACTAATGACTCACAGGAGACTACACATGAGATCATCCTCACCTTCTGTATCACCACTGAGAGTGGCACAGAGTACCCTTTATTATAATACCCATCTGACTACTAATGACTCACAGGAGACTACACATGAGATCATCCTCACCCTCTGTATCACCACTGAGAGTGGCACAGAGTACCCTTTATTATAATACCCATCTGACTACTAATGACTGACAGGAGACTACACATGAGATCATCCTCACCCTCTGTATCACCACTGAGAGTGGCACAGAGTACCCTTTATTATAATACCCATCTGACTACTAATGACTCACAGGAGACTACACATGAGATCATCCTCACCCTCTGTATCACCACTGAGATTGGCACAGAGTACCCTTTATTATAATACCCATCTGACCACTAATGACTCACAGGAGACTACACATGAGATCATCCTCACCCTCTGTATCATCACTGAGAGTGGCACACAGTACCCTTTATTATAATACCCATCTGACTACTAATGACTCACAGGAGACTACACATGAGATCATCCTCGCCCTCTGTATCACCACTGAGAGTGGCACACAGTACCCTTTATTATAATACCCATCTGACTACTAATGACTCACAGGAGACTACACATGAGATCATCCTCACCCCCTGTATCGCCACTGAGAGTGGCACAGAGTACCCTTTATTATAATACCCATCTGACTACTAATGACTCACAGGAGACTACACATGAGATCATCCTCACCCTCTGTATCATCACTGAGAGTGGCACACAGTACCCTTTATTATAATACCCATCTGATTACTAATGACTGACGGGAGACTACACAAGAGATCACCCTCACCCTCTGTATCATCACTGAGAGTGGCACACAGTACCCTTTATTATAATACCCATCTGATTACTAATGGCTCACAGGAGACTACACATGAGATCATCCTCACCCTCTGTATCACCACTGAGAGTGGCACACAGTATCCTTTATTATAATACCCATCTGACTACTAATGACTCACAGGAGACTACACATGAGATCATCCTCACCCTCTGTATCACCACTGAGAGTGGCACAGAGTACCCTTTATTATAATACCCATCTGACTACTAATGACTCACAGGAGACTACACATGAGATCATCCTCACCCTCTGTATCACCACTGAGAGTGGCACAGAGTACCCTTTATTATAATACCCATCTGACTACTAATGACTCACAGGAGACTACACATGAGATCATCCTCACCCTCTGTATCACCACTGAGAGTGGCACACAGTATCCTTTATTATAATACCCATCTGATTACTAATGACTGACGGGAGACTACACAAGAGATCACCCTCACCCTCTGTATCATCACTGAGAGTGGCACAGAGTACCCTTTATTATAATACCCATCTGACTACTAATGACTCACAGGAGACTGCACATGAGATCATCCTCACCCTCTGTATCACCACTGAGAGTGGCACAGAGTACCCTTTATTATAATACCCATCTGAGTACTAATGACTCACAGGAGACTACACATGAGATCATCCTCACCCTCTGTATCACCACTGAGAGTGGCACAGAGTACCCTTTATTATAATACCCATCTGAGTACTAATGACTCACAGGAGACTACACATGAGATCATCCTCACCCTCTGTATCACCACTGAGAGTGGCACAGAGTACCCTTTATTATAATACCCATCTGACTACTAATGACTCACAGGAGACTGCACATGAGATCATCCTCACCCTCTGTATCACCACTGAGTGGCACACAGTACCCTTTATTATAATACCCATCTGACTACTAATGACTGACAGGAGACTACACATGAGATCATCCTTGCCCTCTGTATCATCACTGAGAGTGGCACAGAGTATCCTTTATTATAATACCCATCTGACTACTAATGACTCACAGGAGACTACACATGAGATCACCCTGACCCTCTGTATCACCAACTGAGAGTGGCACAGAGTATCCTTTATTATAATACCCATCTGACTACTAATGACTGACAGGAGACTACACATGAGATCATCCTCACCCTCTGTATCATCACTGAGAGTGGCACACAGTACCCTTTATTATAATACCCATCTGACTACTAATGACTGACAGGAGACTACACATGAGATCATCCTCACCCTCTGTATCACCACTGAGAGTGGCACAGAGTATCCTTTATTATAATACCCATCTGACTTCTAATGACTCACAGGACACTACACATGAGATCATCCTCACCCTGTGTATCACCACTGAGATTGGCACAGAGTACCCTTTATTATAATACCCATCTGACTACTAATGACTCACAGGAGGGCTTCTGCTGCCAACACTGTGCTATTTAGTTCAATGTGCGCTTGTACAGTTCGCACTATAGTGGCATTTGGGTACCACAATTGCCAGGACCATTTAGGGGGCTTATACAAGTATTACTGGGGGGTTTTTCTCTTTTTTTACCTCTCACCCTGCAGGAATGCACCATTGTCAAGAAGAATTCCCCGGTAAAGTTGAGAACTGCCGACATTATATTTAAAACTAAATATAAATACCTTTTCTTTATCCAGTCCTTGGGGCGTGTCCCACCTGAAGAGTGAGTGATCTGGCTCAATTAAACAGCTTTAAATTTACCTGCACAACAAAATATTTGTTACGTCTTTTAAATTCTTCTTTTTCATACGTATATAATCATTTATTTTTGTATTTCATTTCCCTTTAACCACTCCCATAAATGGGGTTATATTATGAACATTTCTAGATTGTAAACACATTGCAGAATTTCCTATGATACGGGTGTAAGACACTTACGGCTATATTACGAGTTGTGCGTTAGGGTAAAAAAGCAGCGTTAAGAGGTCTTAACGCTGCTTTTTTACGCCCGCTGGTATTATGAGTCTTGCAGGTTTAGGGGCACCGCACACTTTTTTGGCCTTACCGCAAAAAAACGACTTACGTAAACTTTGTAAAGTCTTTTTTCTATGGGACTCCATAGCGCCGGTATTATGAGTCTGTCCTGGGAGGCCAAAAAGTGAGTGGTACACCCTACCCTGTCAAGATCCCTAACGAATTTAAAAGTCAGTAGTTAAGAGTTTTATGGTACAACACCGTAACATAAAACTCATAACTAAAGTGCTAAAAAGTACACTAACACCCATACACTACCTATTAACCCCTAAACCGAGGCCCTCCCGCATCGCAAACACTATAATAACATTTTTAACCCCTAATCAGCCGCTCCGGACACCACCACCACCTACATTATATTTATGAACCCCTAATCTGCTGCCCCCAACATCGCTGACACCTACATTATATTTATTAACCCCTAATCTGCCGCCCCAATGGCGCCGCAACCTACACTTTTTAACCCCTAATCTGCCGCCCACAACGTCGCTGCCACTATATTAAAGTTATTAACCCCTAAACCTAACACCCACTAACTTAAATATAATTTAAATAAATCTAAATAAATATTCCTATCATTAACTAAATAATTCCTATTTAAAACTAAATACTTACCTATAACATAAACCTTAAGGTACAATAGTTATTAAATAGTTATTAACTATTTACTAACTACCTAGTTAAAATAAAGACAGATTTTCCGGTAAAATAAAACCTAACTTAAGTTACACTAACATTTAACACTAAAATATAATTAAATAAAGTAACTAAATTAAATACAATTACCTAAATGAAATTAAATTAGCTAAAGTACAAACAAACACTAAATTACAGAAAATAATAAACAAATTACAGATCTTTAAACTAATTACACCTAACCTAATAGCCCTATTAAAATAAAAAAAGCCCCCCCAAAATAAAAAAAAACACCCTAGTCTAAACTAGACTACCAATAGCCCTTCAAAGGGCCTTTTGCGGGACATTGCCCCAAAGTAATCAGCTATTTTACCTGTAAAAAAAAAAATACAAACAACCCCCCCAACAGTAAAACCCACCACCCACACAACTAACCACCCAAATAAAATACTATCTAAAAAAAAACTAAGCTCCCCATTGCCCTGAAAAGGGCATTTGGATGGGCATTGCCCTTAAAAGGGCAGTTAGCACTTTTGCCGCCCAAACCCTAACCTAAAAATAAAACCCACCCAATACACCCTTAAAAAACCTAACACTAACCCCCTGAAGATCGACTTACCGGGAGACGTCTTCATCCAAGCCGGGCCGAAGTCCATAACGAAGCCAGGAGAAGTCTTCATCCAAGCCGGGCAAAGTGGTTCTCCAGACGGGCAGAAGTCTTCATCCAGACGGCATCTTCTATCTTCATCGATCCGATGCGGAGTGGGTCCATCTTCAAGACATCCGACGCGGAGCATCTTATTCATCCGGAGTCTTCTTACTGAATGAAGGTACCTTTAAGTGACGTCATCCAAGATGGCGTCCCTTAGATTCCGATTGGCTGATAGAGTAGAATCAGCCAATCGGAATTAAGGTAGAAAAAATCCTGTTGGCTGATGCAATCAGCCAATAGGATTGAAGTTCAATTGTATTGGCTGATCCAATCAACTATTGTACCTAGTTAAAATAAATACAAACTTACCTGTAAAATAAAAATAAACCCTAAGATAGCTACAATGTAACTATTAGTTATATTGTAGCTTGCTTAGGGTTTATTTTATAGGTAAGAATTTAGTTTTAAATAGGAATTATTTAGTTAATGATAGGAATATTTATTTAGATTTATTTAAACTATATTTAAGTTAGTGGGTGTTAGGTTTAGGGTTAGACTTAGGTTTAGGAATTAATAACTTTAATATAGTGGCGGCGACATTGGGGGCGGCAGATTAGGGGTTAATAAATGTAGGTAGGTTGCAGCAACATTGGGGCGGCAGATTAGGGGTTAATAAATATAATGTAGGTGTTGGCGATGTTGGGGGCAGCAGATTAGGGGTTCATAACAATAATGTAGGTGGTGGCGGTGTCCGGAGCGGCAGATTAGGAGTTAATCAATATAATGCAGGTGTCGGGGGTGGCAGTTTAGGGGTTAATAAGTGTAAGATTAGGGGTGTTTAGACTCGGGGTTCATGTTAGGGTGTTAGGTGTAGACATAACTTTTATTTCCTCATAGGAATCAATGGGGCTGCGTTACTAAGTTTTACGCTGCTTTTTTGCAGGTGTTAGACTTTTTCTCAGGCTCTCCCCGTTGATTCCTATGGGGAAATCGTGCACGAGCACGTACGACCAGCTCACCGCTAACTTAAGCAGCGTTGGTATTGGAGTGCAGTAATGAGCAAAATTTTGCTCAACGCTCACTTCTTGTCTTTTAACGACGGGTTTGTAAAAACCCGTAATACCAGCGCTGTAGGTAAGTGAGCGGTGAGACAAAACTGCTCGTTAGCACCGCATAGCCTCTAACGCAAAATTCGTAATCTAGGTGATTGTTTTGTAAACATCCAAATTTAGATGTTAACCCTGGGTTTGGTGCATATGCTGTTGGTAACAAAAATTAACAAAATATTGTTCATCACTGCACTTCTACGTACCAGAATTTTGCAAACTTTGTTACATTTAATAATCTCCAAATGATTCCAGTGTAACTTTTGGGCCAAACGCATCAGAGTGTTTTGTTTTTTTTCTCATTATAGACCTACAAAAGTTAAATTACAGGGTCAGTTTTCAACGTACAAATTGGCAAGAAAAGAGACTAATAAAATATATATATTCTAGGGTGATGATTCAGAAAATTCATTGCTAGACAGACAGAAGATTGGGATTCCTCAAAACCTTATGCTGAACAGGAGCTCAGGTAACGTTCTATATTTTATATCAGGGAGAAAAGATGAATAGTCACCCTGAAAACTAGTTCATTTTTATAGCATTTTGGTGGGTCTAGCAAGAACATGCTCCTGAAAATTATTATTATTATTATTAATAAATTGAGTAAATTCCATTAGTTTCTCTTGATAGATCTTGAAAAGGAAAATGGTGATCTAGATGTCCTTCTGGAGAGTGAAGATAATTGTGATGTGTTCCTCTGATAAATGAGGAAAATTGATTCTCCCCAGAGGAACATATCACTATTTCCTTCACTCCCTAGAGGAGCATTTTACCATATTTTGCACTCCCCAGAGGAACATGTCACCATATTCTGCACTCCCTAGAGGAGCATTTCACAATTTTCCGCACTCCCCAGAGGAACATTTTCCTCACTCCCCAGAGGAACATAGTGCCATTTATGCATTCCCCTGAGGAACATATCACCATTTTCCGCACTCCCCAGAGGAACAATTCACTATTTTCTGCTCCCCCCAGAGGAACATATAACCATTTTCTGCACTTCCCAGCGGAACATATCACCATTTACCTCACTCCCCAGAGGAGCATTTCACCTTTTTCTGCGCTCCCTTAAAAACAAATCACCATTTATTTCTGAGCGTGAGTGTATATAGACTGCACCCTGCCCTTGGTAGCTGTTTCAGGACAATCTGTGTGCATTTCATTACATAGAAAGACTACATAGCCTGTGCTATCTTTTGTGCATCTCAGTTTGGTTGAAAGCTAGCATATCCACTGTAGGTTAGGGACCCAGGGAAGAAAAAACCTTGACGTAGTCCTGGGAATATCACTATTTATCTAAATGCTATAACTAACTCCTCTGTTTTGCATTTAATCTGTGTGCAAGTGAGTGCCAGAATTTCTACGTGTTGTATTTGCAACTTTTATGTAATTTTTCATGTTTCAAAAATTTGCTCTTCTCTAAGGCCGAGATTACAAGTGGAGCGCTGCTGTTTTTCAAGCGCAGCCCTTGGAAATATATGGGGAGAGCAACTTATCACGACTGTGCTATCCGACCTCAAGATGTTAGCCCGTCTGAGGCTTTCTCTCAAGGGATAACTTATTACTTGCAACTTGTAATAATAGCGCAAGAATAAGTACGCTATTAACTTATCTTGGTGTTAGTGCTCGATAGCGCTCGATAGCACTAATATTTTTGCATGACATCAGGAGACCACGCCCTTTGACCATTTTCTATATATACGTTTGACCTTCATTCTTGAGCATAGATTTACACAGTCGCAGGAAACGATAGATCAGCTTTACAAATAGCCGTAATTTTATTTATGTTTTTTACTTTATTTTAATGATTTTATTTCTCCAACATAGGTGTGTCCGGTCCACGGCGTCATCCTTACTTGTGGGATATTCTCTTCCCCAACAGGAAATGGCAAAGAGCCCAGCAAAGCTGGTCACATGATCCCTCCTAGGCTCCGCCTTCCCCAGTCATTCTCTTTGCCGTTGTACAGGCAACATCTCCACGGAGATGGCTTAGAGTTTTTTAGTGTTTAACTGTAGTTTTTATTATTCAATCAAGAGTTTGTTATTTTAAAATAGTGCTGGTATGTACTATTTACTCTGAAACAGGAAAGAGATGAAGATTTCTGTTTGTAAGAGGAAAATGATTTTAGCAACCGTTACTAAAATCGATGGCTGTTTCCACACAGGACTGTTGAGAGGAATTAAACTTCAGTTGGGGGAACAGTGAGCAGACTTTTGCTGCTTGAGGTATGACACATTCTAACAAGACGATGTAATGCTGGAAGCTGTCATTTTCCCTATGGGATCCGGTAAGCCATTTTTATTACAGAAAGAAAAAAAGGGCTTCACAAGGGCTTTTAAGACTGTAGGACATTTTCTGGGCTAAATCGATTTATATATAAGCATATTTTATACTCCATAGCCTTGAGGAATTATTTTAATCTTGGGAATTATGTAAAATAACCGGCAGGCACTGTATTGGACACCTTATTCTCTAGGGGCTTTCCCTAATCATAGGCAGAGTCTCATTTTCGCGCCTCTATTGCGCACTTGTTTTTGGGAAGCATGACATGCAGATGCATGTGTGAGGAGCTCTGATACATAGAAAAGACTTTCTGAAGGCGTCATTTGGTATCGTATTCCCCTTTGGGCTTGGTTGGGTCTCAGCAAAGCAGATACCAGGGACTGTAAAGGGGTTAAATATAAAAACGGCTCCGGTTCCGTTATTTTAAGGGTTAAAGCTTCCAAATTTGGTGTGCAATACTTTTAAGGCTTTAAGACACTGTGGTGAAATTTTGGTGAATTTTGAACAATTCCTTCATACTTTTTCACAATTGCAGTAATAAAGTGTGTTCAGTTTAAAATTTAAAGTGACAGTAACGGTTTATTTTAAAACGTTTTTTGTACTTTGTTATCAAGTTTATGCCTGTTTAACATGTCTGAACTACCAGATAGACTGTGTTCTGAATGTGGGGAAGCCAAGGTTCCTTCTCATTTAAATAGATGTGATTTATGTGACACAAAATTTAGAGAAAATGATGCCCAAGATGATTCCTCAAGTGAGGGGAGTAAGCATGGTACTGCATCATCCCCTCCTTCGTCTACACCAGTCTTGCCCACACAGGAGGCCCCTAGTACATCTAGTGCGCCAATACTCCTTACTATGCAACAATTAACGGCTGTAATGGATAATTCTATCAAAAACATTTTAGCCAAAATGCCCACTTATCAGCGAAAGCGCGACTGCTCTGTTTTAGAAGAGCATGAGGACGCTGATGATATTGGTTCTGAAGTGCCCCTACACCAGTCTGAGGGGGCCAGGGAGGTTTTGTCTGAGGGAGAAATTTCAGATTCAGGGAAAATTTCTCAACAAGCTGAACCTGATGTGATTACATTTAAATTTAAATTGGAACATCTCCGCGCTCTGCTTAAGGAGGTGTTATCTACTCTGGATGATTGTGAGAATTTGGTCATTCCAGAGAAACTATGTAAAATGGACAAGTTCCTAGAGGTCCCGGGGCCCCCCGAAGCTTTTCCTATACCCAAGCGGGTGGCGGACATTGTAAATAAAGAATGGGAAAGGCCCGGTATACCTTTCGTCCCTCCCCCCATATTTAAAAAATTGTTTCCTATGGTCGACCCCAGAAAGGACTTATGGCAGACAGTCCCCAAGGTCGAGGGGGGCGGTTTCTACTCTAAACAAACGCACCACTATACCCATAGAAGATAGTTGTGCTTTCAAAGATCCTATGGATAAAAAATTAGAAGGTTTGCTTAAAAAGATGTTTGTTCAGCAAGGTTACCTTCTACAACCAATTTCATGCATTGTTCCTGTCACTACAGCAGCGTGTTTCTGGTTCGATGAACTAGAAAAGGCGCTCAATAATAATTCTTCTTCTTATGAGGAGATTATGGACAGAATTCATGCTCTCAAATTGGCTAATTCTTTCACCCTAGACGCCACTTTGCAATTGGCTAGGTTAGCGGCGAAAAATTCTGGTTTTGCTATTGTGGCGCGCAGAGCGCTTTGGCTAAAATCTTGGTCAGCGGATGCGTCTTCCAAGAACAAATTGCTTAACATTCCTTTCAAGGGGAAAAACGCTGTTTGGCCCTGACTTGAAAGAGATTATCTCTGATATCACTGGGGGCAAGGGCCACGCCCTTCCTCAGGATAGGTCTTTCAAGGCCAAAAATAAACCTAATTTTCGTCCCTTTCGCAGAAACGGACCAGCCCCAAGTGCTACGTCCTCTAAGCAAGAGGGTAATACTTCTCAAGCCAAGCCAGCCTGGAGACCAATGCAAGGCTGGAACAAAGGAAAGCAGGCCAAGAAACCTGCCACTGCTACCAAGACAGCATGAGATGTTGGCCCCCGATCCGGGACCGGATCTGGTGGGGGGCAGACTCTCTCTCTTCGCTCAGGCTTGGGCAAGAGATGTTCTGGATCCTTGGGCACTAGAAATAGTCTCCCAAGGTTATCTTCTGGAATTCAAGGGGCTTCCCCCAAGGGGGAGGTTCCACAGGTCTCAATTGTCTTCAGACCACATAAAAAAACAGGCATTCTTACATTGTGTAGAAGACCTGTTAAAAATGGGAGTGATTCATCCTGTTCCATTAGGAGAACAAGGGATGGGGTTCTACTCCAATCTATTCGTAGTTCCCAAAAAAGAGGGAACATTCAGACCAATCTTAGATCTCAAGATCCTAAACAAGTTTCTCAAGGTTCCATCGTTCAAAATGGAAAACCATTCGAACAATTCTTCCTTCCATCCAGGAAGGTCAATTCATGACCACGTGGATTTAAAGGATGCGTATCTACATATTCCTATCCACAAGGAACATCATCGGTTCCTAAGGTTCGCATTCCTGGACAAGCATTACCAGTTTGTGGCACTTCCGTTCGGATTAGCCACTGCTCCAAGAATTTTCACAAAGGTACTAGGGTCCCTTCTAGCGGTGCTAAGACCAAGGGGCATTGCAGTAGTACCTTACTTGGACAACATTCTGATTCAAGCGTCGTCCCTTCCTCAAGCAAAGGCTCACACGGACATTGTCCTGGCCTTTCTCAGATCTCACGGGTGGAAAGTGAACGTAGAAAAAAGTTCTCTATCTCCGTCAACAAGGGTTCCCTTCTTGGGAACAATAATAGACTCCTTAGAATTGAGGATTTTTCTGACAGAGGCCAGAAAATCAAAACTTCTAAACTCTTGTCAAATACTTCATTCTGTTCCTCTTCCTTCCATAGCGCAGTGCATGGAAGTAATAGGTTTGATGGTAGCGGCAATGGACATAGTTCCTTTTGCGCGAATTCATCTAAGACCATTACAACTGTGCATGCTCAGTCAGTGGAATGGGGACTATACAGACTTGTCTCCGACGATACAAGTAGATCAGAGGACCAGAGATTCACTCCGTTGGTGGCTGTCCCTGGACAACCTGTCACAGGGGATGAGCTTCCGCAGACCAGAGTGGGTCATTGTCACGACCGACGCCAGTCTGGTGGGCTGGGGCGCGGTCTGGGGACCCCTGAAAGCTCAGGGTCTTTGGTCTCGGGAAGAATCTCTTCTCCCGATAATATTCTGGAACTGAGAGCGATATTCAATGCTCTCAAGGCTTGGCCTCAGCTAGCAAAGGCCAAGGTTCATACGGTTTCAATCAGACAACATGACGACTGTTGCGTACATCAACCATCAGGGGGGAACAAGGAGTTCCCTGGCGATGGAAGAAGTGACCAAAATCATTCAATGGGCGGAGACTCACTCCTGCCACTTGTCTGCAATCCACATCCCAGGAGTGGAAAATTGGGAAGCGGATTTTCTGAGTCGTCAGACATTTCATCCGGGGGAGTGGGAACTCCATCCGGAAATCTTTGCCCAAATTACTCAATTGTGGGGCATTCCAGACATGGATCTGATGGCCTCTCGTCAGAACTTCAAGGTTCCCTGCTACGGGTCCAGATCCAGGGATCCCAAGGCGACTCTAGTAGATGCACTAGTAGCACCTTGGACCTTCAAACTAGCTTATGTATTCCCGCCGTTTCCTCTCATCCCCAGGCTGGTAGCCAGGATCAATCAGGAGAGGGCATCGGTGATCTTGATAGCTCCTGCGTGGCCACGCAGGACTTGGTATGCAGACCTGGTGAATATGTCCATCGGCTCCACCATGGAAGCTACCTTTGAGACGAGACCTTCTTGTTCAAGGTCCGTTCGAACATCCGAATCTGGTCTCACTCCAACTGACTGCTTGGAGATTGAACGCTTGATCTTATCAAAGCGAGGGTTCTCAGATTCTGTCATTGATACTCTTGTTCAGGCCAGAAAGCCTGTAACTAGAAAAATTTACCACAAAATATGGAAAAAATATATCTGTTGGTGTGAATCTAAAGGATTCCCTTGGGACAAGGTAAAAATTCCTAAGATTCTATCCTTTCTTCAAGAAGGTTTGGAGAAAGGATTATCTGCAAGTTCCTTGAAGGGACAGATTTCTGCTTGTCTGTGTTACTTCACAAAAAGCTGGCAGCTGTGCCAGATGTTCAAGCCTTTGTTCAGGCTCTGGTTAGAATCAAGGCCTGTTTACAAACCTTTGACTCCTCCTTGGAGTCTCCAATTTAGTTCTTTCAGTTCTTCAGGGGGTTCCGTTTGAACCCTTACATTCCGTTGATATTAAGTTATTATCTTGGAAAGTTTTGTTTTTGGTTGCAATTTCTTCTGCTAGAAGATGTTTCAGAATTATCTGCTCGCAGGTGTTCTCCTCCTTATCTGGTTGTCCATGCAGATAAGGTAGTTTTACGTACTAAACCTGGTTTTCTTCCGAAAGTTGTTTCTAACAAAAACATTAACCAGGAGATAGTCGTGCCTTCTTGTGTCCGAATCCAGTTCAAAGAAGGAACGTTTGTTGCACAATTTGGATGTTGTTCGTGCTCTAAAATTCTATTTAGATGCTACAAAGGATTTTAGACAAACATCTTCCTTGTTTGTTGTTTTATTCTGGTAAAAGAGAGGTCAAAAAGCAACTTCTACCTCTCTCTCTTTTTGGATTAAAAGCTTCATCAGATTGGCTTACGAGACTGCCGGACGGCAGCCTCCTGAAAGAATCACAGCTCATTCCACTAGCAGCGACTTGGTCTTCACTGCACACTTTTACTAAATTTTTACAAGTTTGATACTTTTGCTTCTTCTGAGGCTATTTTTGGGAGAAAGGTTTTGCAAGCCGTGGTGCCTTCCATCTAGGTGACCTGATTTGCTCCCTCCCTTCATCCGTGTCCTAAAGCTTTGGTATTGGTTCCACAAGTAAGGATGACGCCGTGGACCGGACACACCTATGTTGGAGAAAACAGAATTTATGTTACCTGATAAATTACTTTCTCCAACGGTGTGGTCCGGGTCCACGGCCCGCCCTGGTTTTTTTTAATCAGGTCTGATAATTTATTTTCTTTAACTACAGTCACCACGGTATCATATGGTTTCTCCTATGCAAATATTCCTCCTTTACGTCGGTCGAATGACTGGGGATGCGGAGCCTAGGAGGGATCATGTACCAGCTTTGCTGGGGCTCTTTGCCATTTCCTGTTGGGGAAGAGAATATCCCACAAGTAAGGATGACGCCGTGGACCGGACACACCGTTGGAGAAAGTAATTTATCAGGTAAACATAAATTCTGTTTTTAATAGTAAGCATTACGTTGTTAATCGTGCATATATGGCTGAGGAAGCTTGTGACGTATGGCTCTCTTGATCAGACTGTACAGGCAAAGCTGTGACTGAGGTGCGGGGATGAAATGGTTAACAAAACACTTTCTAAACTATTCTAGCTCCATAAAAGTACAAAAATCCCTTTAATCACCAGCCCCTATCTGCATCTATAACTCCAAATGCTGCCACCACAAAGGAAAGTTTAAAATTAGTAGTCAATTGTCCCCTAGTACATAGTTTTAAATGCAAAACCCCAATTTGGTAGAAATCTGACTGTATTAGTATTACCAGTCTCTTTCAGTAACGTGGTTCAAATATTAGACAAATGCAAAACTTAATAAAGGAAAATTTATTATGAGCAAAAAAAAGAATAACAGTGCATTTGTATAAGAAAAAACTGTGTTTAACAAATAAAATTACCCACAGCAAAACAGTTTTAAAAATATAATGTAGAAAAATAGATCCTAATACTGCACTAGCTTAGGTACCTGTGCCAAGGGAGCACATCAAGAAAAGATGGTCACTCACGCTGCTGTTACGTAGGCTCCCATGAAGAATGACAAACTAATATTGTTGGAATCAATGTTTTATACCATTTTCTTTGTTATCAGATTTCTGGACCAACCCTACTTCCAGAGTGGGCCAAGAAAGTAACCACCTCTCTCCCTTATTGCCTGTCATAAAACTCTGAATCCCTGGCTGAAATGATAGAATACCTTGTAACTTCTGTTATGTATATCTAGTTCATATACACAGATAGGAATCCCCCTGTGATGTCATGAGGAGTATTTTGATACCAAATATATTTGGTCACCCAATCACATAAGTGTGATAAAAATATGTCATAAGATTTTCCAGGGAGTCACCTCTGATCGACCTCAGCTCTCTCTGGGTAGAGGGCACTGGTTTTTATCATGTCTCTGCTGATATCTCTGCATCATAAAAATCACTCTCTGTGTTAAGTTGGGGCAATAAAGTTTCTCCATTGAAGCTTACATCTACTTATGACGGTGCTCTGGTTTTCTAAGAAAAAAAAACATAGTGACAGAGATGCTTTGGAAAAATAAAAACATTCAGCACACAGATAAAAAGATAACCCCTTGCGCCTAAAATCATGAGGCCTTCATGACAAAACTCTTACAGACATTTCTGTCTCTCTCATGTGTCACAGGCAGTTTAGACTGCGGACGACAAGTGGGTAAAATCGATGAGAAAGATGTCCTGCGTGTGACACTCCATTCCAAACTTTACACGGGTGAGTGGTCCCTGTCACAAGCTTCTCTTTACTGTCAGAAAGGGACGACTTCATCATTATATACACTGATTACTTACCATCTGTCACGTACAGAACATCTGCTTACTTCATCAGATGTGCACAAAAATGCATTTCCAGATAGTTTCAATAACATTTTAATCAGATTAAACTTCACCTATTTTTATGCTGTTAAGGGACAATGAATACCATGACACCATAACATAAAACGTATAATAGTAAAACATAAATAAATCAAATATAATTTTATTATTACATTTGTCCTATTTTTCAGTATTTTAACTCGGAGAAGTTTTTTTTCCAGTTGTCAGAAAAGGAAACGCACACTGCAGCCGTCACAAGCCTGACCCTGCAACATATCTGCAGTCTGAACACACATAACCCTGCTACATACCTGTACCTATGTAGCCTCAGCAATCCAAACTTTTATTGGTAATTGTGTTTAGTTTAACCCCTTGCACCATTTGAATGTAGGTACTTTACCCAGCGTACTGTGTTGACATAGTACCTACATCCAACACAGGTGCATGCTGCTTTTCCTGCGATCGTGATCCCTTACCATATGAAGCCAGATTGATGATCGTTACAGAAAGTGATACTGTCTGTGTCACTATCTGTAATGATCGTTTGTTACTGCCAAACTAGGAGGGAGGCAGGTGGGTGGCCCTGCAGAGGAGGGGGAGGATTCCCTACACTACAGAAATATTATGAAGGGAGAGGGAGCAATGGGGCCCTACTCTATGAAACAGTGATGGCTGGAGGGAAGAGAGAGAGGACCCAACACTACGGGAAAACATTGATTTTGGAGGGGGGAAGGATAAGGGGGGCCTACACTGCAGAAAATAAATAATACATAAAAAATAAACAAGGGAGTTATTTGTTAATAGCAGATTGGCTGTCAGTAACAAATATGGCAGGTAGCAGTGGGAGGTTTAGAGAGCTGTTTGGGGGAGGATTAGATAGGTGGGAGGGATCTACACTACAGAAATAAAATTCCGGGTGGCAGACATGACAGACTGAAAAACTGGAAGCTCCGAGAAATACCAAGCTAATCTGCCAAATATCTTTGGAACACTCTATATAATCCATTCAGAATGATAACATATCTAGATCTCTGAATCCAATTACATCCAGAATATACTTTATTTTTGCTATGTTGCAGCCTTATTAAGCTAATCTGGAACGTTGGATTCTTGGTGGCCTACATCTAGATCTCAGCACCCCTCCCCCGGCTTCCCGGGTAAAACACAAGAAGCAGATTCACTCGGTTGTGCAGCTCTAAATAACCACAGGAGAATAAATCAGTTATATTCACATTATTATTTATATACCACTGTATTCTAAGAGACTGCTGGCAGGAGACCATGAAGGAGGATCTAACCATTGCATTGACCCTCCTAAAAGAATTCAAGCAGTTGATGACTGCTAGATACAACCAGGTTTTTGCCAGTATCCGTTTTACAGACATGGGAGAGAATGACATTAATACCCTTGCCACACGAGAGGAGACACCTGGGGTGCAGATGCAGGAAGTGCTAAATACGGATGCTCAAATACATATTGAGAGTGGTGCTAACACAATGCAGCGCAATACAGAAAATACTCCTAATTCCCTGGTGACCCCTGCTGCGGAAGGATGCGGCTGATCCGCTGGAGTGGGGGGAAAGCTTATCCCGCGATCAGATAGAGGTTGGATCGGGACCTTTCTTTATAACTGTACTTACAAGACTACGGCTCACCAAATTGCTTATAGCTAAGCCTACCACACTGGAGAAATTTGAAGGAGTCATCACCAGAACCGCACCGATCCAAGTAAGCTTTTCCCCCAAGTCAGAAAGCTATCAATACCCTGCAACGGACATACGTAATTTTATTGATTTGGGGGAGGTAAAGTTATCTCAGTGCAACATCGATGAGTGCGGTGTGGGTTAATAAGGAATGTACCAACCATACTAGGGGAAAAGTACAACATAAATCATCCTGCACATTATGATAAAAAGGAATGTACCAACCATACTGGGGGAAAGGTACAACATAAATCATCCTGCACAGTATGATAATAAGGAATGTACCAACCATACAGGGGGAAAGGTACAACATAAATCATCCTGCACAGTATGATAATAAGGAATGTACCAACCATACTAGGGGAAAGGTACAACATAAATCATCCTGCACAGTATGATAAAAAGGAATGTACCAACCATACTGGGGGAAAGGTACAACATAAATCATCCTGCACAGTATGCTATAGGAAAGATTCCAAGGAGACTGACTTTCATGATACTACTCAATTAATGATTTTACCGTCACAGCTGTATTTTCTATTTTTCCCTTTTATTTACTTATCCAATATTGAGAGACGCTAAAAGTATAATGGAAACTAACAGGTCTCTTTAGTATATTGCTTGCACTGTTCTTGGTGTTTATCTATTTATTTTTTATATAGTTGCACTCGTTAGGCTGGTAGTTCCTCTAATTGACATGTAGACACACTTTGAGCTCAAATAGCTCTACATCTGCCTACATATTACCCTAATGTCAGAGCAACCTTCTGTGTATATGCTACAACAAACTACTATTTCCAGTTACCTCTGCTATCTTTTGGGATATTGTTTACTTGTTATGGCAATAACCCTCTCATCTGGTGCAAGACACCTCTCTCATTTATATATTTACATCTTACTGTGTTTAACAGTTTACTATAACCACCTATACTAATTTTGGACCAAGAACAGATATATTTTTATGGAGATTATTGACTACTCTAATATGAGGTAAGGTCAGCTCTTGACAGATAGTTTACGCTAAGCACTAAAATACACTCGGGCAAGGAAACTTGTGCCTGTTTGCTGCAATTAATGACACCCTCAAACCAGTCATTTCTATTCACTTACAGCTGGAATTTATGTAGTAGAGGACTCACCTAACCTACGACTCTTCTCCAACATTATATGATTTTACTGACATAAGTTGTATATCTGATGTGAAGCTGCTCCTACAACTGGACCCAAACTAAATTGGTCCTTCAGATGTTTTCTCTGTTTTTTTTCCCCCTTATATGTTAACACATTTGCAACACTTATAAAGCCGAGCAACCCCACCCCCCATTTCTCTTAATAAAAATGACAACAGGTATTACTTCATTTGGGGATATAAATTTCATCAGATAACATTAAACTCTCTAGCTATATCCATCAACCTTAGATACTTGAGGATTCTGTATAAACGGTTTACTGCCCGCTGTTTTTCTATACATACCATATACACTTTTAATATTTAAATGAGGTTCCAATTTATTGTTGTAGTCCAAATGCTTGATGTATTGTTTACAAATTCTATCTCCATAATGAAACATTGGATGATGTACTATATAATATTATTGAATAATGTTTACTTACTAGAGCTTCTTATAACAACCTCGATAAATTATGTTAGACTTTCATCACTTAAAGTCTATAACTATCAGAATCTATTTAATCACCTTTCATTAGCTATTTGTTATATATATATTTATACACACCACAATATTTTATCTTTATTCTCTCTAAAACTGTCTGTATCATTTACATTTCCTCTAAGAGTGGTTTTAATTCAACAAGGAGAAGCTGAGAGGAAAATGAGTTAACCGAGGTTCCATTTCATTGTATGCAGTTTGTCTGTTATTACTTTGTTTGAAGAGAGATCGTTGATATCATTGGTATGACTATGTGTTTAGCTCATTTACTTTATATTATCTCAAGCAGTGCTCACCCGTTGATAAAATAACCTGAATTTCCATCTTAATGGGAGGAGAGTCCACAGCTGCATTCATTACTTGTGGGAATTAAGAACCTGGCCACCAGGAGGAGGCAAAGACACCCCAGCCAAAGGCTTAAATACCTCCCCCACTTTCCTCATACCCCAGTCATTCTTTGCCTTTTGTCACAGGAGGTTGGCAGAGAAGTGTCAGAAGATTTGGAGTGGTTCCTTTTTTGGAGTGGTTCCTTATGGAGGGTAGTACTCTTCGAAATAAGACTGGAGTTTTAAGTAGTCCTGTCAGCCTCTCAGTGAGAGCATGGGTGAATGTTAGAGTCTGGAGATGCAGGGAGAGTCTTTCTGCGAACCCATCCAGACTCAGTTTAACAGCTCCTTTAGCAATCAGCGTTGACGAGTTTTGCTGCCTGCTTTTCTTCTTGTTAGGTGTCCCCTTCAGGGGGTAAGTGTCAGTGCAGGCCAAAGCCTGGGGCCTAGTGTACCACCTGAGGCATATGTAGATTACCTGATAAGGGCCCCTTAGAATGACTCAGACCACGCAGCATTATGATCGAAAGCCAATTCTGTTTATTTCACAGTGCAAGCCTTTCTTATAGTAACATACAGGGTTAAGGGGATGACACGTTAGGACCGCGTCATCTTACACAGTTATACAGAGAAATTTACAAGGAAAAACTGGAACATGAGTTTCTCATAACAATAATTACATGGTCATAACAAACTACCATCTGCGGAGACAACAAGGTCGCTGGACCATCTTATTGATAGAACATTCTTCTGGGCGTGCGGCCAGGGACTTTCTACAAGGCTAACCGGCTAAGGAAAATACAATAGCAAGCATATATTTCTCACTACAGAATGAACCATTATAATAAAAGTATAATCATACAAAATGGCTGCGGGGAACAAGATGGCTGCCGGCAGGTTCATATTACCCCTAACATACCATCCTTTTATTCTAACAGAATTAACATAAAAAATAGACAGGCATAGAAAATTAGCAAGCCTTATATTATGGTAACAGAACTCTGTGAGAATACTAAAGAGAAAAATATTCCTGTGTTGTAGATATACTTTTATAGGATAATTGTCACTGCATATAGGTACAGCCCCTCCAATACCTTCCATCTAACTCTCAGCCTTCCCACAACTACCGGTCTACCGGCACAGAGACCCAACCAGCCCCCATCCTACCCCCAAACAACGCTGCACTCGTCTATCTCTTCCACCTGCATTGCTAGCACCCCCCAATATGTCCAACAGTTCCTTTTCCACAGTAAAGGCATGACATAGCAACAGCACAACTGTCTCTAGGTGGCCTCTGATCACTTTAAGAACAGTCTTTGTCCATTTGAGAGCGCTGCACCTTGACACTTTGCTATAATACAGTTTTCTCCAACAGTTCATTTGCAGTAGGGGTGCTTATCCACGATTCTTCAGCAGGGAGATACTGGAAATCTGATGGTTTGTTCATGGGTAGACAAGGGCAACCAGTGGATACCCATGGCAAGCAGACACTCGAGTCACAGGGAGTCTAGGAAGCAAACAGAAACATACAGGATGAGTACACACCACAATACAATCACAATTAGGGTCCAAATAAAACGTCACTTTCATCCTATGTCATTTAAAATCAAACAAAACATTGTTGATATAAAATACAAACTAAATACATTGACATTTCTCAGAGAATAATTTACAACTTCTCTATACACTTTTAAATGATACTTCATGAATACTACGCAAGTGAAAACCTGTCAGACTTCATCAAGGGCCTGAATGGTTATGCTAAAACTTATGCTAAGGCCTGCCCTGTAGTAAGAATGGAAAAAAATAAAACAGTCAATGAAAATAAATGAATTTCTTTACCCTGTCACTTTGAACTTCTAAAAATAAAAGAACCTTGTGTTGCTTTATTCTGGATGGCTGCTATCTATAATGTTTATAATTCTCCAACCTAAATTCTCTCACACTCCTGTATGAGGAAAGCATACAAACAGAACATCATTTAAAACTACAAACTCTTTTAAAGGTAAACACATCTTTATGATAAGAATTACTCTCTTTGACAAACATCAGGAATGACCAAATTCACTTTGCAGATACCATACTAATTAATAAAAGGGAAAAATACATTGCTTTCATAACCCATAATTATGCTATTCCCTGAACAAACATTTCTCTGTATATTTACTATAAACTTCTAGCTTAGACGTGTCCTCCTTATGTTCTAAAGGGTGAAGGGTCTAAAATATTATGCTATGTTGCAGCATTTTCCTTAAACATATTTTCTTATACTCAGTGGGCCATTCAATAGGGTACAATACTGCAAAGTTCACAGTTACATTTATCTAAAGGGTTACTATGTTAAGCACATAAACTACAATGTGCACTAATACCAATGAAGCATATGATTTCTTATACCCAATATGATCAATAAAAAATAAAACAAATACAAGAAAATACAAAACAAGCAATATAAGGAATGGAGTTAAAACAATACTCCCCTAATTTAATTGGTTGACCCTGTAACAGCATAACAGGACCTCCATATCGAGCGGTAAGGCACAGTCCAGAGAAGGATAGTCTTTATGTTCTGAAGACACACATCAGAGGAAACAGTCATGGATTACCCAGAGTCCAGTTCTGGGGCTGGTACCAGCATGCAAAGCAAAGAATGGATCCAAAGATAGTTCAACAACTTTTACTGCAGTGTGGTGGTTAAAACAAGCTTGACAAAAGGTCTCTCATCTTCATCTTTTCTTTCTTTAAAGGTTTACTTGCTTTCAATCTTTAATCTTTTGAAGAGTGCACTTATGGAATTTTGCCTGTACAGATTTTACCTAAATATGGAAACTCAAAAATAATTCAGTTAGTGTGTTTCAATCTCTGAAGACAGCTTCATGATCTCATCCTGCAAATACAAATATAGTGTTAAGAACCACATAGAAAAATAAAACATTTTAGGCATCTGAAATTAACACAATAACATTGTACGAGGAGATTCAAAACGTTTTAGGTTCACCTCCTAAAAACAATCACCCCCATTACATAAAGATATTCATCAATACTCATCAATACTTCCCCCATGTTTGCGTGAAACATCTCATGTGACACGCAAACACAAGATAACAAGAAACTAAACGCAAATCATGCACTCCACTCATGCAGAGACAATTCTCAATAGCAAGCAAAAATGAAATACACTTCACACTTCAATATGCTGTCCATACAGCACGCTTCCACACGTAGTCACAAAAGAGAAAAACATAACAAACAAACAGTGAAAACCAATCGTTCTTGTCTTTCACAAAACAAAACATTAGCTGCTGACACAAATTTCAAACAACCACAATTAACTTAGAATACAACACATATTCTGACATTCACTGGAATGCAACACTCTCAGAACACTACAAACAATTAAAAACATCCACTATGTACAAACACGGCAGATGCACAAGAAACTTCAGTTGCAGATTATACAAATAAAATTGCGCTTATTTGGGAACGATCAGATAACCATGGTAGCCACTGTTAAAGGGGACATTGTAGGATAAATGAAAATTTCATTATTCAGATAGGACTTTTAATTTTAAACCAACCTTCCTAGATTAAACCAAACATAGGAAGGCTCATATGCTAATTTTTTAAGCCTTTGAGGACTGCCCTCTTATCACAGGCTGTATAAATCTCATTACAACCCCAAGAGACAAAATACACGTAAGCCATATAAATAAAACTAAAACTGTGATCAGATAAATTAGCAAGTTATATAAATGCAGTAGAATCAGATAAAAAGTGCATCAATTTGTTTAGGGTGGGTTTATTTGTAGACACCTTATAGACCACGGCTTAGCTGTTAAGCAGCAATCAAAGTCATTGCAATAATAGTGGTAGACTAGTTAATAACCAAATAACTATATATATTTTAAAGTGTCACTGAAATCACTTCATTAAATAATATTTCATTTATTCATTGAACGCAGTGGGGGTTATTTTAGAGAACAAAGAGTTATATCTGTGATATACAGTTTGACAGCCACAGAAATAAAATTATCATTTTTAAGAAATATTCTGTGACAGAATATAACATAAATACTTGTTTCTCTTGTAGTGAGGCAATTTATATTTATCATTTTTTATAACATGAACACCAGTACTGCCGCTTTAAAATGTAAAGTGCAAATTGTTCCAAACAGAGAAACTTTTTTTTCATATAACAGAAAAACCAAAACATGCACAGTGTTATCAGTCTTTCTCAAGGGATAGTGAGGCAAGCTCAAAGTTTCATTTTTACTTAAAGGAGAAACACTGTTTATTTGCTTAAAAATATAAAATTCACACGAAAACTTGATAAATGCTAATAGTTTAACCACAACAAAATGATTGGATTTAACATTGTATATAATTTGATATCATCACCATTCTGCAGCTCTCCAGCCAAATATAATCAATTGCATATAACACAAAAATAAGCTTTCTACAAAAGAATACTAATACAATTTCCCCTTTAAATTAATTCCCAATGATGCTTATTAATAAAAAAATGCATACTGACGTTCATTATATAGCCAAACAAGCATAAGAAGCATAAGAACCGCACTCACAGTGGGATGCAGGCTAGTTAAAGGGACATTTCAACCAAACTAAAAATATCTTAAATTGAAACTGCTAACACAGTGAAATATACTAGTGTTAGGCTCACAGTAAACCTCATTGTCTTTCTGTAAATATTCCCTTAAATTCTCAGATGTTATATCAGTTTTCCTGTATCCCTTAAATATTTTCACTCCTCAGTTTTTTCTCGTTTTTTTTCCTTTTCTGTCCGCTAGTCTCACGGATCCCTACACTAAAATTGTAGACAACTTATCACTTCAGTTTGCATTACAGAGAGAATTAAGTTATGCTGCAAAAAAGAAATATCTGCGATCTAAACGGCAGATTTAAAATAAATATATACAAAGAAAAGTGTCTTAAAATATATTTTGCAAACTACTAATACAGTGTTATTGGCACTGGTCCCTTTAAATAATAAAATGACAATTTTCATTCTTGCTCCGTCTACGCACTGAGCTCTGATTTACAGACAAACACAAGTCATGGACAATACATTAATAAGCAACACCTTGTTACAGTGGACTGTCCCTTTAAGGACTAACCATGTCATCATGTAAATCTCATATATATATATCCCAACCATAATTTAGGCTGCTTGTATGATTTACCACACAAATTTCACCTCTGTACTGTAGCATGACCTGCAGATTAATTAACTTGCAACAAAAACGGACGCATTTTTAAATAAACTTTCAATTACAGCTTATAACTATATTTCATTGGGTGCACTAACTCAGTGCACAGACCTTACAAATACAACATACGTTAACCCATTAATCATACCAGAAACAGTTTCATATTTACCAGAGCGTGACAAAAAATCACACACACCATCGCACTTTCAAAGCCACTTCAAAGCCGTTACTTCACTTGCTAAAACAATATCAAATTCTTTACATGCCGCAAAACAATTATCACTTAAACTAAAACTGCATATGAATACCACATACTTAAAACATGCTGGTGACTTTGAAATACAGTTACATAAAATAACATTACCAAATATCTTCTAAAAACGTCTGATTTCCCAGCAGAGAAACAGAAGGAAACATTATTACGATACAGACACACAAGTTCATTTCATCTCGCATACCAAAGATTCACTCCCTTTTTTCCTTTCTCAGAAAAGCATCTATTTCATAGCGATACGACATACATTATATATATTATATATAAATATATATATATATATAAAAAACACTAGATTACTTTTCACCACGTCCAAAATGTATTTTTTTCCGAAACCCCGCAAAATGGCATTTTTTTGCACGGCTTGAGACCATCATTTCAAATAATACATCTGTTTAGGTTTAAAGTAAATCTGTTACACTCAAACCACAGTGAGAACCTACAGACCATCACACATTATGCATCTCAATATACACAATTTCATTTTTGTTACTGCAATCAAACAAAAAAAATCTTACAAACGAAGCTGCTTGTAACAGGTTTCTTTTTTTTTTTTTTTTCTTCTGATCTATGTGCGCGCTCAGTGGTGGCCCCCCCTTCTTTGCCTGCTACATTCTTTAACACAGAGATGTTCTCTATCACACCAGCAGTACTCACTGACAGTGTTTTAAAAATATTTTCTGTCTTTTGCAGAAACTATTAACTCTTCTTTTTCTTTAACCTTATACATGTAATTTTCTCTGTGCATTCTTATCAATAAGCAGTTCCCAAATTCTCAACACAATAATAGCCACAATAATAACATGCACAGCCACTTAATATTTTCTACGCACAGCATAAAAAACACAAACAAAGCAAGGCAAGCATCAGAGTATCAACATGAGCTTCAGGGTGGGTAGCAAAACTCTATTATGGGAATGAATATGGGAAACTTCAACACACGTGAGACTCACTCACTGCCAAGTTGCCCGGGGACCTTATCTTAAAAAATCCTCCCGTCGACCTGGCATACATATATTACTTGCGCGCTTTATTCACAGACAGGACTCACAATACCTGTCGTGTCCCAGCACAGGACTGATTACCTGTCTGGAGGGGTAATCACAACTGCCGGCAGGACTATAACCTCCGCAAACCTGTGTCTCAACCACAGGAACCCCTTTAAACCCTTTATCATATATTATCTACACCTATTACCAGACTAAATTAGGTTCAAATTCACAGAAAGAAAGCATGGTAGAAGCACTCATACTTACTCCCTGCGAATCCCACTGTCCTGACGCCAAACTGTTAGGTGTTCCTTCAGGGGGTAAGTGTCAGTGCAGGCCAAAGCCTGGGGGCCCTAGTGTACCACCTGAGGCATATGTAGATTACCTGATAAGGGCCCCTTAGATGACTCAGACCACGCAGCATTATGATCGAAAGCCAATTCTGTTTATTTCACAGTGCAAGCCTTTTCTTATAGTAACATACAGGTTAAGGGGATGACACTTTAGGACCGCGTCATCTTACACAGTTATACAGAGCAATTACAAGGAAAAAACTGGAACATGAGTTTCTCATAACAATAATTACATGGTCATAACAAACTACCATCTGCGGAGACAACAAGGGCGCTGGACCATCTATTGATAGAACTTTCTTCTGGGCGTGCGGCCAGGACTTTCTACAAGGCTAACCGGCTAAGGAAAATAACAATAGCAAGCATATATTTCTCACTACAGAATGAACCATTATAATAAAAGTATAATTCATTACAAATGGCTGCGGGGAACAAGATGCTGCCGTCAGGTTCATATACCCCTAACACTTCTCTTATGTCCATGTCAGGAGCGATGCTACTACCCTGTCACACTTGAAAGGCTGTGTTCCTGTTCCACTGGCGTTGATTCTGGTAAGATCGTTTCATTTATATACTTGATAACGCAAGAAGACAGGGTCACAGTGTGGCTCCTTTTATCTTTATAGAATCTAGGGTAATACCCTCGGAAGAGGGCTGTTGAACAGGCGGGGATTTTATTATGCATAATATTGGTTTATTGTGTTTCTACTGCATTGGTGTGAGATGAGGCTCTGTCAGTGTGGAACACAGTTCATTAGCGAGAGATTGAGGCAGGCTTTCTTGGCGCGTCTCTCTTTCAAGTGCATGGCACTCCATGTGACCGGGGGTGGCCTCGGCAACTTTTTCCTCCTCGACCTGCGTTCGGAGGAGACGAAAGCTGTTTCTTGTAGTTTGGGTCATAGGAGGGTGGCGAGTGCCTCGGCCATTGGGCTATAAAGTGCCATTTAATTTTTTATCAAGTCCGCAATAAATGCGAAAGCTATGGTGGACTCTGACATGTTAGAGGATACTCACTCTTTATCCAAAACCATTAACTGTGTATATTGTGAGAAGGTTCCAGTCGAACCGCCTACACAGTTCTGTTCCACATGCTTTGACAATATTGCTATTTCCAAAAAGAATAAGGTATTTAGTACGACTGAGCCATCCACCTCTGAGGGTTCTCCGCCCCGCGAGGTGACTTCCCTGCAATCATCTCCAATTACACAAGCAGTTCCCCAGGACACTACTAATCCTCCTGTGGGAGGGGCCCTTTGGCATCCAGACTTCACCGATCAACTACAAACGGTGGTTTCTTCTGCGGCCATTAATGCGATGCCTCGCCCTACTAAGTGCATGCGGAAGGTACGGCACCGCTATCCGTCTCAGGGGTCTTCGACTCTTGCTGGATGTCTCTGACAGATTATTCGCTGAGGAGGACAACTCCGACTTATCGAGGATGTCGCTTCTGGGGTCAGAATCATTTGCGCTTTCTTCTGAAAGAGGTGCTTGCTACGTTGGAGGTTCTGGAACCAAAACTTCTGGAGGAACCTTCGATCCCTAAACTTGATAAGGTTTATGAGGACAGGGTAGTGCCCCCAGGCCTTCTCGGTTCCAGTCAAGATGGCGAACATTATAAGAATGAATGGGAGATACTGGGTTTGTCCTTTTCCCCGTCTTCTTCCTTTAAAAAGCTTTTCCCCGTTCCAGATGGGCAGCTTGAACTGTGGGGAACCGTCCCAAAGGTGGATGGTGCTTTCTCCGCGTTCGCTAAGAGAACGACAATTCGCTAGAGGATAGCTCTTCTTTCAAGGAACCCATTGGATAAAAAGATGGGAGTCCATTTTACGGAAGATGTTCCAACACACAGGTTGTTTTTCAACCGGCGGCGGCGCTCGCTGCGGTGACTGGTGCGGCTACCTATTGGTGTGACGCTCTATCAGCAATGGTGGAGACTGCCTCTCGATGAATCTCTAGAGATGAATCAAGGCCTTAAAGGGACATTATACACTCATTTTTTCTTTGCATAAATATTTTGTAGATGATCATATTTATATAGCCCATAAAGTTTTTTTTAAAATAAATGTATAGTTTGCTTATTTTTAAATGACATTGCTCTGATTTTCAGACTCCTAACCAAGCCCTAAAGTTTTATGTGAATACTGTCAGCTACCTTCTCCAGCTTGCTCCTGTTTGTGTAAAGGGTCTTTTCATATGCAAAAGAAGGGGGAGGGGGGGGAGTGTCTTATTTGCCACTTGCAGTGGGCTTTCAGCTACCTTTTAAACAGAGCCAAACTGACAGCTTCTAAGTAAGTTTTTAAAACAGTTTTATACTGGATTTTTATATCAGTATCTGTGCATCTTATTCTTTATAGTAGTGTCTATTACTTGCAGTTATATGAAAATGAGTGTATACTGTCCCTTTAAGAGTGGCGCATTCGTTCATTTGTGATGCTAACATGCAGATTATTCGCCTGAATGCTAAGACATCAGGTTTTTCTGTTTTAGCCCGCAGGACTCTGTGGCTAATGTCGTGGTCTGCTGACATGACTTTTAAGTCTAGTTTGCTTTCCCTTCCTTTCAAGGGGACGGTTTTGTTTGGCCCCGGGCCTCGATTCTATCATATCTACGGTCACGGGTGGCAAGGGTGCCTTCTTGCTTCAGGATAAGAAGGCTAAACCTAAGGGATCTACTTTTCTCAGCGCCATCAGCCTACCACAAAGCTTGGAACAAGTCCAAGCAGAATAAGAGAGCCCGCCGAGTCAAAGTCGGCATGAAGGGGCGGCCCCCTGGTCAGTTCTCAGATCATGTAGGGGGCAGACTATCTCTTTTGCGGAAGCCTGGAGAAGAGATGTTATAGACACTTGGGTTCTGGAGGTCGTATCCCAGGGTTACAGGATAGGTTTCAAGTCTTATCCGCCCAGAGGCAGATTCCTCCTGTTGAACATATCTTCAAGACCAGAAAAGAGAGACGCCTTCCTGGGGTGTGTGAGGGATCTCTCATCTCTCGGAGTAATCGTCCCAGTCCCCTCCGACAGAAAGAGGTCTGGGGTATTATTCAAACCCTTTTCGTGGTCCCCAAAGGAGGGCACGTTTCATCCAATTCTGGACCTAAAGGCCCTAAACAAATTCTTGTCAGTTACATCGTTCAAGATGGAGACGATCAGTTCGATTTTGCCCCTGGTTCAAAAAGGGCAATTCATGATGACTATAGACCTGAATGACGCTTACTTTCATGTTCCAATCCACAAGGATCACTTCAGGTTTTTAAGATTCGCCTTCCTGGACCAGCACTTCCAGTTTGTGGCCCTTCCGTTTGGTCTGGCTACTGCCCCAAGAGTCTTCACAAAGGTTCTGGAAGCTCTTCTCACAGTAGCGAGAGCCAGAGGAATTGCAGTGGCTCCTTATCTGGACGATATCCTGGTCCTACAGTCACTCGAGAGCTCTTCTCCTTCAATCCCACGGGTGGAAGATAAACAAATAAAGAGTTCATTGGTCCCCAGCAACAAGGTGGAATTCCTGGGTATGATAATAGATTCTTCAGCCATGAAGATATTTTTGACAGATCAGAGACGTTGCAAGCTTGCGTCCAACTGTCTAGCCCTTCAGTCATCCTCCAGTATATCTGTGGTCAGGTGTATGGAGGTGATAGGACTCATGGTATCCAGCATAGATGTAATTTACATATTTCCACCATTACCTCTTCTAGTGGCCCGCATCAAGCAGGAGCAAGCTTCGGCTATTCTGATTGCCGTGGAGGATGTGGTTTGCGGATCTGGTGTTGATGTCATCCTCTCCACCGTGGAAGTTACCTTGTCGCAGGGATCTGCTGGTTCAAGGTCCTTTTTCTACATCAAAATGTTGATTCTCTGAGGCTGACTGCGTGGAGATTGAACAACTAGTCTTAGCCAAGAGAAGTTTTTCGGAAAAAGTGATTGACACTCTCATTCAGGCCAGGAAGCCGGTCAGTCAACGCATCAACCACAAGGTGTAGAGGACCTACTTGTCCTGGTGTGAGGAATGAGAATATCCCTGGCATAGAGTCAGGGTTTCCAGGATTTTGGCCTTTCTCCAGGATGGTCTGGATAAGGGTCTTGCCGTCAGTTCCCTTAGGGGACAAATTTCGGCTTTATCAGTACAGTTGCATAAGAAGCTTGCAGAGCTTCCTGACATTCAGTCCTTTGTTCAGGCTCTGGTTAGGATCAGGCCTGTCTTCAGGAACCCGGCTCCTTCTTGGAGCTTGAACTTGGTTCTTATGGTCTTGCAGAGAGCTCCGTTTAAGCCTATGCATGCACTTGACATTAAGGTTCTTTCATGTAAAGTCCTATTTCTACCGGCTATTGCATCAGCGCACAGAGTCTCGGAGTTGGCGGCCTTGCTGTGTGAGCCTCCTTACTTAGGTTTTCATGCCGATAAGGCTGTTCTTTGCACTGGATTGTTGAGTCGTAACATCAATCAGGAAATAGTAGTTCCTTCTTGTGTCCTAACCCCTTCTTCTTTGAAGGAGTGGTTACTTCATAATCTGGACATGGTTCGGGCGTTGAAGTTTTATCTTCAGGCCACGAAGGAGTTCAGACAGACTTTGTCCTTATTTGTTGTGTATTCAGGGAAGCGCAGGCGGCAAAGGGCCTCTGCCACTTCTCTATCTTTTTGGTTGAGGAGTATGATCCGTCTGGCATATGAGACAGCGGGACACAAGCCTCCTCAGAGGATTACGGCTGTGGCCTCTTCTTGGGCCTTTAAGAATGAGGCCTTCTATGGAGCAGATTTGTAAGGCGACCACTTGGTCTTCCTTACATACTTTTGCAAAATTTTATTAAATTTTACATTTTTGCTTCGGCGGAAGCAGCTTTTGGGAGAAAGGTTCTGCAGGCTGTGGTGTCCTCAGTATAGAGTCCACCTCCTTTTACCTCCCGTTTTTTTTATTAAGTGTCCTCTAGAGCTTGGGTATTTGTTCCCAACAAGTAATGAATGAAGCAGTGGACTCTCCTCCCATTAAGATCTGAAAACATAAAATTATGCTTACCTGATAATTTAATTTCCATCTGTGAGAGGAGAGTCCACTGCACCCGCCCGTTTCTCCGGGGGACGGACCTAAATTTATTATTAATCTTCTGGCACCGTTTATACCCTGATATTTCTCCTACTGTACCTTGTTCCCTTGGCAGAATGACTGGGGGATGAGGGAGTGGGGAGGTATTTAAGCCTTTGGCTGGGGTGTCTTAGCCTCCTCCTGGTGGCCAGGTTTCTTAATTCCAACAAGTAATGAATCAAGCAGTGGACTCTCCTCCCACAGATAGAAATGAAATTATCAGGCAAGCATAATTTATGTTTTTACATAAATTCATACTTTACTATCATTGTTATAATTATATTCCATGACTAATAAGTATCATTAGACCCAATAGGGTCTCTGATATGACAATCACACCTTACCAGTTTTTGCCTATATCAAAGGGCCCATAAGTGGCCCAGCTACCTAGCCATCTACAAAAGCTTTTAAACTATAAAATAGAGGTTTCAGAAGTCCATATCATTATCAATCATTTTGCTTCTTACTTATACCATTGTATTGTGCTACATGAAAATACTTTCATTTATGTTATGAGACATATATTGTATGTTTTCACAATGCAAAACCTCAATAAAATATTATTCAACGAAAATTAATTAAAGCCAGTAGCTGCAGACTGTCTGCCAGTACCTAAGATTGTGGTGACCAGTGGAGGTGGGGAAGGGATCAGGGGTGGAAGGTGTTAGGTGGGATGTAATCCCCACACTAGAGCAAATATTAACCTTACAAACTATCAGCTAGATTACGAGTTTTGCGTTATGATTGAAAAGCAGTGTTATGGCCCATAACGCTGCTTTTTTTCCTAACACGCTGCTATTACGAGTCTTCTCGGTATAAGTGTACCACACACCTTTTAGCCTGTCACGCAACGTCAGTACCGCACTTTTTAAAAAGTCCTTTTTCAATAGGACCCGTATTACGAGTTTGCGTAAGATGCCAAAAAAGTAAGCGGTAAACCCTATACTGACAAGATCCGTACTGCCCTCTAAAGTCAGTAGTTATGAGTTTACGTTACAAAGCTGTAGCATAAAACTCATAACTAAAGTGTTAAAAAGTACCCTAACACCCATTAAACTACCTATTCACCCCTAAACCGAGGCCCTCCCACATCACAAACACTATAATAAATTTATTAACCTCTAATCTGCCGCCTCGGACATCGCCGCCACTGTTAAAATGTATTAACCCCTAAACCGCCGCCCCTCACCGCATCGCAAACACTATTTCTTTCATATAATTGGCAAGAGTCCATGAGCTAGTGACGTATGGATATACAATCCTACCAGGAGGGCAAAGTTTCCCAAACCTCAAAATGCCTATAAATACACCTCTCACCACACCCACAATTCAGTATTACAAACATTGCCTCCTATGGAGGTGGTGAAGTAAGTTTGTGCTTGATTTTCTTCTGTGATATGCGCTTCTCAGCATTTTGAAGCTGTTTCCTCTCAGAGTACAGTGAATGTCAGAGGGATGTGAAGAGAGTATCACCAATTGAATGCAATGGTTTTCCTCACGGGGATCTATTTCATAGGTTCTCTGTTATCGGTCGTAGAGATTCATCTCCTACCTCCCTTTTCAGATCGACGATATTCTTCTCATATTCCATTACTTCTACAGATAGCCAAACCAGTACTGAAACGGTTATCTGCTATATGTGGATGGGTGTCTTTTGGTAAGTATGTTTTCATTACTTAAGACACTCTCAGCTATGGTTTAATACGTTATGTATTTATATAAAGTTCTAAATATATGTATTGTACTTATATTTGCCATGATTCAGGTTTTCAGTATATTTCCTTTTGCAGACTGTCAGTTTCATATCTGGGAAATGTTTTTTTATGAAAAATGTATTTCTTTTACAAGATATACAGAGTCCACGGGTTTCATCCTTTACTTGTGGGATATATTCCTCCTGCTAACAGGAAGTGGCAAAGAGCACCACAGCAGAGCTGCTATATAGCTCCTCCCCTAACTCCTCCCCCCAGTCATTCTCTTTGCCTATGCTAGCAATAGGAAGGGTAAAGTTTATGTGGTGATAAATAGATAGTTTAGTTTTTTCTTCAATCAAGAATTTTTTATTTTAAATGGCACCGGTGAGTACTGTTTTTACTCTGGCATGACATAGAAGAAGAATCATGCCTTGAGTCTGATGATCTTAGCAGTAGTAACTAAGATCCATGTTCGTTCTCTCAAGTTTTACTGAGGAAGTACAGGAGAAATCTTCAGTATTTGGGAACGTTTTCTTGCTGCAAGCATTATCAAGGTATGTGCAGTCATTTACATTCTGAGGAGACCTGATATATCAGAATTTGGCTGACATATTTCCCATGCGGGGAAAGGGTAAGCAGTATTCCTTATATATAAAAGGGTGGTACTGTAGTAACATGTGTATTATTATCCCATTCAAGATGACATGGAATACTTAAGGGCTATGTGGTTTTAGACACTGGGGCAGCCTCAGGTTTATTGAGGCTGAGTTTACTTTTTTCTGTTGGGTTCACATGGCATGTTCATTAC
The DNA here is from genome assembly GCF_027579735.1 of Bombina bombina. Taxonomy (NCBI): domain Eukaryota; kingdom Metazoa; phylum Chordata; class Amphibia; order Anura; family Bombinatoridae; genus Bombina; species Bombina bombina. Next base: position 468,371,165 of record NC_069505.1, on the reverse strand, counting down.
AAAAAAGCAGTGTGTGCATATTTTTATTGTTGAAACGCTTCCCATGCGGTTTTCTCAAGTTGTTAGTTCATCAGACATGATGGGTGGGGCCTAATTTTGAGCTTCAGTGCGCAGTTAGTTTCTGGAGAGGTAGCAGCCATTAGCTCCGGTTGGAACCAGACTGTGAGGCTGTATTTTGGAGTGGGACCGGATCGTTTTGACAGGTCTTGGGGGCAGGTGCAGAATTCATTAAGTGAAAATTGTCTGCAGATCGTTTTTACTGCCTAATTTACTAAAAATAAAGTTTAACTCTCCTATTACTTGTGGTGCAATATCCGATAGCACATTAGGCTCTCATATTAACAAAATTATTCATTTTGAATATCGTTTTAACGACTTTGCAAAACAGTGTACACTTTTTATTGTTAAAGGTGCAGTAACCGTTTTTGTGCTGAATTGTTTTTTTCACATATAATAAAGATTGGGAACGACTTGTGCAGTTATTACTAGTCTGTACAACATGTCTGACATAGGAAGTCAGTGTTCTATGTGTTTAGAAGCCATGGTGGAACCCCCTCTTACATTGTGGCCTTCTTGTACTGAAAGGGCCTTACACTGTAAGGATCACATTTTAAATAAAGAAAGTGGGCCTCAGGATGGTTCTCAGTCTGCAGAGAATCAGGATATGCCATCTAATTCTCCCCAAGTGTCACAACCTTTAACGCCCACGCAAGCGACGCCAAGTACTTCTAGTGCGTCTACTTCTTTTACTTTGCAAGATATGGCTGCAGTTATGTCTACTACCCTTACAGAGGTATTGTCTAAACTGCCAGGTTTGCAGGGTAAACGCCATAGGTCAGATATTAATGTAAATACTGAACCCTCTGATGCCTTAATGGCTATTTCCGATGCACCCTCCCAATGCTCTGACTTGGGGGTTAGGGATTTTGTGTCTGAGGGAGAACTTTCAGAGTCAGGAAATTTATTACCTCAGACAGATTCGCACTTTGTGTCCTTTAAATTCAAATTAGAACACCTCTGCTTATTGCTTAGGGAGGTTCTGGTGACTCGATCACGATTCCCCCAGAAAAATTGTGTAAAATGGACAAATATTTGGAAGTACCTACTTACACGGATGTTTTTCCGGTTCCTAAGAGATTTTCGGAAATTGTTAAGAAGGAATGGGATAGACCAGGTATACCATTTTCTCCCCCTCCTAATTTTAAGAAAATGTTTCCCATATCTGACACCATGCGGGACTTCTGGCAATTGATTCCCAAGGTGGAGGGAGCTATATCTACTTTAGCTAAACGTACAACTATACCCATTGAGGACAGTTATGCTTTTAAAGACCCTATGGATAAAAAATTAGAGGGTCTTCTAAAGAAAATATTTGCTCACCAGGGTTTCCTCCTACAGCCTATAACTTGCATGGTTCCAGTAACTACTGCAGCTGCCTTTTGGTTTGACGCCCTGGAAGAGTCACTAAAGGTTGAGACACCTTTAGAGGACATTTTAGACAGAATTAAGGCTCTTAAACTAGCAAATTCTTTTAAGACTTATGCTGCTTTTCAACTTGCAAAATTAGCAGCGAAAAACGCAGGCTTTGCCATTGTAGCGCGTAGAGCGTTATGGCTAAAGTCATGGTTGGCTGATGTATCGTCTAAATCTAAGCTTTTATCTATTCCTTTCAAAGGTAAGACCCTATTCGGGCCGGAGTTGAAGGAAATAATCTCTGACATTACTGGAGGTAAGGGTTACACCCTACCTCAGGACAAGCCCCTCAAGATGAGGAGTAAACAAAATAATTTTCGTTCCTTTCGAAATTTTAAAGGAACATCCTCTGCTTCCTCTTCCTCCACTAAGCAGGAAGGGAACGCTGCTCAGTCCAAGGTGGTCTGGAGACCTAACCAGGCCTGGAATAAAGGTAAACAAGTCAAAAAGCCCGCTGCTGCTACCAAGACAGCATGAAGGGGCAGCCCCCGATCCAGGACCGGATCTAGTAGGGGGCAGACTCTCTTTCTTTGCTCAGGTTTGGGCAAGGGATGTACAGGATCCCTGGGCATTGGAAATTGTGACCCAGGGGTATCAGTTGGAATTCAAGGACTTCCCCCCAAAGGGAAGATTTCATCTTTCACGATTGTCTGTAGATCAGACAAAAAGAGAGGCGTTCTTACGCTGTGTTAAAGATCTCTACACCATGGGTGTAATTTGCCCAGTTCCAGATCGGGAACAGGGGCAGGGGTTTTATTCAAATCTATTTGTGGTTCCCAAAAAAGAGGGAACCTTCAGACCGATTTTAGATCTCAAATGTCTAAACAAGTTTCTCAGAGTCCCATCGTTCAAGATGGAAACATTCGTACAATTTTGCCAATGATCCAGGAGGGTCAATACATGACCACGGGGGACCTGAAGGATGCGTATCTTCACATTCCTATCCACAAGGATCATCATCAGTTCCTGCGATTTGCATTTCAGGACAAACATTATCAGTTTGTGGCCCTTCCCTTCGGATTGGCCACGGCTCCCAGGATCTTCACAAAGGTTCTAGGGCCTCTTCTATCGGTTCTCAGGCCGCGAGGCATAGCGGTGGCATCCTATCTGGACGATATCTTGATCCAGGCGTCAACCTATCATCTGTCCAAATCTCACACGGACATCGTGTTGTCATTTCTGAGAACTCACGGTTGGAAAGTGAATGTAGGAAAGGGTTCACTAGTTCCACAGACAAGAGTTCCATTCCTGGGAACTCTGATAGACTCGGTAGACATGAAAATATTTCTGACAGAAGTCAGAAAGTCAAAGATTCTAAATACTTGCCGGGCTCTGCAGTCCATTCATCGGCCATCAGTGGCTCAGTGTATGGAAGTCATCGGACTAATGGTAGCAGCCATGGATATCATCCCGTTTGCTCGCTTTCATCTCAGACCACTACAACTGTGCATGCTCAGTCAGTGGAATAGGGACTATGCGAATTTATCTCCTCAGATAAATCTGGACCAAGAGACCAGAGACTCTCTTCGGTGGTGGTTGTCGCAGGACAATCTGTCCCAAGGGATGTGCTTCCGCAGGCCATCTTGGGTAATAGTAACGACGGACGCCAGTCTTTTGGGCTGGGGTGCAGTCTGGAATTCCCTGAAGGCTCAGGGTGTGTGGACTCAGGCGGAGTCTCAATTGCCAATCAATATTCTGGAACTGAGAGCGATATTCAACGCGCTGCTGGCGTGGCCCCAGTTGGCTTTGGCCAAATTCATAAGATTTCAGACGGACAATATCACGACTGTGGCATATATCAATCATCAACAAGGAGTTCTCTAGCGATGATAGAAGTATCAAAGATAATTCGATGGGCGGAGACTCACTCTTGCCATCTGTCTGCGATCTATATCCCAGGAGTAGAAAACTGGGAAGCGGATTTTCTAAGTCGTCAGACTTTTCATCCGGGGGAGTGGGAACTCCATCCGGAGGTGTTTGCAGCTTTGACTCATCAATGGGGCACACCAGAATTGGATCTGATGGCATCTCTACAGAATGCCAAACTTCCACGCTACGGGTCCAGGTCAAGGGATCCCCAGGCTGTACTGATAGATGCTCTAGCAGTACCTTGGTCGTTCAACCTGGCTTATGTGTTTTCACCGTTTCCTCTCCTTCCTCGTGTGATTGCCAGAATCAAACAGGAGAGGGCGTCAGTAATTCTAATAGCGCCTGAGTGGCCACGCAGGACCTGGTATGCAGATCTGGTGGATATGTCGTCTCTGCCATCGTGGAGACTGCCATTGAGAAAGGACCTTCTCATTCAAGGTCTTTTCCAGCATCCAAATCTCACTTCTCTGCAACTGACTGCTTGGAGATTGAGCGCTTGATTTTATCTAAGCGGGGTTTCTCTGAGCTGGTCATTGATACCTTGATTCAGGCTCGCAAGCCGGTCACTAGAAAAATTTTCCATAAGATATGGCGTAAATATCTTCATTGGTGCGAATCCAAGGGTTACTCACGGAGTAAGATTCGGATTTTTAGGATTTTGTCTTTTCTCCAAGAAGGATTGTAGAAGGGATTATCAGCTAGTTCCGTGAAGGGACAAATTTCTGCTTTGACAATTTTGCTTCATAAGTGTCTGGCAGATGTCCCAGATGTTCAGGCATTTTGTCAGGCTTTAATCAGAATCAAACCTGTGTTTAAACCAATTGCTCCGCCATGGAGTTTGAATTTAGTTCTTAATGTTCTTCAAGGGGTTCCGTTTGAACCCATGCATTCCATAGATATTAAATTGTTATCTTGGAAAGTTTTGTTTTTAGTAGCTATTTCTTCGGCTCGAAGAGTTTCTGAGCTCTCTGCGTTGCAATGTGATTCCCCTTATCTTGTATTCCATTCTGATAAGGTGGTTTTGTGGACTAAGCCTGGATTCCTTCCTAAGGTTGTTTCAAATAAGAATATTAATCAGGAAATTGTGGTTTCTTCCTTGTGTCCTAATCCTTCCTCTAAGAAGGAACGTTTGTTAAATAATTTGGATGTGGTTCGCTCTTTAAAATTTTATTTACAAGCGACCAAGGATTTCCATCAAACATCTTCCCTGTTTGTTGTTTATTCTGGGAAGCGTAGGGGTCAAAAAGCTACGGCTTTTTGACCCCTTCGTAGCTGCAGACTGTCTGCCAGTAGCTGCAGACTGTCTGCCAGTACCTAAGATTGTGGTGACCAGTGGAGGTGGGGAAGGGATCAGGGGTGGAAGGTGTTAGGTGGGAATGTAATCCCCACACTAGAGCAAATATTAACCTTACAAACTATCAGCTAGATTACGAGTTTTGCGTTATGATTGAAAAGCAGTGTTATCGCCCATAACGCTGCTTTTTTTCCTAACGCTGCTATTACGAGTCTTCTCGGTATAAGTGTACCACACACCTTTTAGCCTGTCACGCAACGTCAGTACCGCACTTTTTAAAAAGTCCTTTTTCAATAGGACCCGTATTACGAGTTTGCGTAAGATGCGTAAGATGCCAAAAAAGTAAGCGGTAAACCCTATACTGACAAGATCCGTACTGCCCTCTAAAGTCAGTAGTTATGAGTTTTACGTTACAAAGCTGTAGCATAAAACTCATAACTAAAGTGTTAAAAAGTACCCTAACACCCATAAACTACCTATTCACCCCTAAACCGAGGCCCTCCCACATCACAAACACTATAATAAATTTATTAACCTCTAATCTGCCGCTCCGGACATCGCCGCCACTGTCCACGGGTTTCATCCTTTACTTGTGGGATATATTCCTCCTGCTAACAGGAAGTGGCAAAGAGCACCACAGCAGAGCTGCTATATAGCTCCTCCCCTAACTCCTCCCCCCAGTCATTCTCTTTGCCTATGCTAGCAATAGGAAGGGTAAAGTTTATGTGGTGATAAATAGATAGTTTAGTTTTTTCTTCAATCAAGAATTTTTTATTTTAAATGGCACCGGTGAGTACTGTTTTTACTCTGGCATGACATAGAAGAAGAATCATGCCTTGAGTCTGATGATCTTAGCAGTAGTAACTAAGATCCATGTTCGTTCTCTCAAGTTTTACTGAGGAAGTACAGGAGAAATCTTCAGTATTTGGGAACGTTTTCTTGCTGCAAGCATTATCAAGGTATGTGCAGTCATTTACATTCTGAGGAGACCTGATATATCAGAATTTGGCTGACATATTTCCCATGCGGGGAAAGGGTAAGCAGTATTCCTTATATATAAAAGGGTGGTACTGTAGTAACATGTGTATTATTATCCCATTCAAGATAACATGGAATACTTAAGGGCTATGTGGTTTTAGACACTGGGGCAGCCTCAGGTTTATTGAGGCTGAGTTTACTTTTTTCTGTTGGGTTCACATGGCATGTTCATTACAAAAAAGCAGTGTGTGCATATTTTTATTGTTGAAACGCTTCCCATGCGGTTTTCTCAAGTTGTTGGTTCATCAGACATGATGGGTGGGGCCTAATTTTGAGCTTCAGTGCGCAGTTAGTTTCTGGAGAGGTAGCAGCCATTAGCTCCGGTTGGAACCAGACTGTGAGGCTGTATTTTGGAGTGGGACCGGATCGTTTTGACAGGTCTTGGGGGCAGGTGCAGAATTCATTAAGTGAAAATTGTCTGCAGATCGTTTTTACTGCCTAATTTACTAAAAATAAAGTTTAACTCTCCTATTACTTGTGGTGCAATATCCGATAGCACATTAGGCTCTCATATTAACAAAATTATTCATTTTGAATATCGTTTTAACGACTTTGCAAAACAGTGTACACTTTTTATTGTTAAAGGTGCAGTAACCGTTTTTGTGCTGAATTGTTTTTTTCACATATAATAAAGATTGGGAACGACTTGTGCAGTTATTACTAGTCTGTACAACATGTCTGACATAGGAAGTCAGTGTTCTATGTGTTTAGAAGCCATGGTGGAACCCCCTCTTACATTGTGGCCTTCTTGTACTGAAAGGGCCTTACACTGTAAGGATCACATTTTAAATAAAGAAAGTGGGCCTCAGGATGGTTCTCAGTCTGCAGAGAATCAGGATATGCCATCTAATTCTCCCCAAGTGTCACAACCTTTAACGCCCACGCAAGCGACGCCAAGTACTTCTAGTGCGTCTACTTCTTTTACTTTGCAAGATATGGCTGCAGTTATGTCTACTACCCTTACAGAGGTATTGTCTAAACTGCCAGGTTTGCAGGGTAAACGCCATAGGTCAGATATTAATGTAAATACTGAACCCTCTGATGCCTTAATGGCTATTTCCGATGCACCCTCCCAATGCTCTGACTTGGGGGTTAGGGATTTTGTGTCTGAGGGAGAACTTTCAGAGTCAGGAAATTTATTACCTCAGACAGATTCGCACTTTGTGTCCTTTAAATTCAAATTAGAACACCTCTGCTTATTGCTTAGGGAGGTTCTGGTGACTCGATCACGATTCCCCCAGAAAAATTGTGTAAAATGGACAAATATTTGGAAGTACCTACTTACACGGATGTTTTTCCGGTTCCTAAGAGATTTTCGGAAATTGTTAAGAAGGAATGGGATAGACCAGGTATACCATTTTCTCCCCCTCCTAATTTTAAGAAAATGTTTCCCATATCTGACACCATGCGGGACTTCTGGCAATTGATTCCCAAGGTGGAGGGAGCTATATCTACTTTAGCTAAACGTACAACTATACCCATTGAGGACAGTTATGCTTTTAAAGACCCTATGGATAAAAAATTAGAGGGTCTTCTAAAGAAAATATTTGCTCACCAGGGTTTCCTCCTACAGCCTATAACTTGCATGGTTCCAGTAACTACTGCAGCTGCCTTTTGGTTTGACGCCCTGGAAGAGTCTCTAAAGGTTGAGACACCTTTAGAGGACATTTTAGACAGAATTAAGGCTCTTAAACTAGCAAATTCTTTTAAGACTTATGCTGCTTTTCAACTTGCAAAATTAGCAGCGGAAAACGCAGGCTTTGCCATTGTAGCGCGTAGAGCGTTATGGCTAAAGTCATGGTCGGCTGATGTATCGTCTAAATCTAAGCTTTTATCTATTCCTTTCAAAGGTAAGACCCTATTCGGGCCGGAGTTGAAGGAAATAATCTCTGACATTACTGGAGGTAAGGGTTACACCCTACCTCAGGACAAGCCCCTCAAGATGAGGAGTAAACAAAATAATTTTCGTTCCTTTCGAAATTTTAAAGGAACATCCTCTGCTTCCTCTTCCTCCACTAAGCAGGAAGGGAACGCTGCTCAGTCCAAGGTGGTCTGGAGACCTAACCAGGCCTGGAATAAAGGTAAACAAGTCAAAAAGCCCGCTGCTGCTACCAAGACAGCATGAAGGGGCAGCCCCCGATCCAGGACCGGATCTAGTAGGGGGCAGACTCTCTTTCTTTGCTCAGGTTTGGGCAAGGGATGTACAGGATCCCTGGGCATTGGAAATTGTGACCCAGGGGTATCAGTTGGAATTCAAGGACTTCCCCCCAAAGGGAAGATTTCATCTTTCACGATTGTCTGTAGATCAGACAAAAAGAGAGGCGTTCTTACGCTGTGTTAAAGATCTCTACACCATGGGTGTAATTTGCCCAGTTCCAGATCGGGAACAGGGGCAGGGGTTTTATTCAAATCTATTTGTGGTTCCCAAAAAAGAGGGAACCTTCAGACCGATTTTAGATCTCAAATGTCTAAACAAGTTTCTCAGAGTCCCATCGTTCAAGATGGAAACATTCGTACAATTTTGCCAATGATCCAGGAGGGTCAATACATGACCACGGGGGACCTGAAGGATGCGTATCTTCACATTCCTATCCACAAGGATCATCATCAGTTCCTGCGATTTGCATTTCAGGACAAACATTATCAGTTTGTGGCCCTTCCCTTCGGATTGGCCACGGCTCCCAGGATCTTCACAAAGGTTCTAGGGCCTCTTCTATCGGTTCTCAGGCCGCAAGGCATAGCGGTGGCGCCCTATCTGGACGATATCTTGATCCAGGCGTCAACCTATCATCTGTCCAAATCTCACACGGACATCGTGTTGTCATTTCTGAGAACTCACGGTTGGAAAGTGAATGTAGGAAAGGGTTCACTAGTTCCACAGACAAGAGTTCCATTCCTGGGAACTCTGATAGACTCGGTAGACATGAAAATATTTCTGACAGAAGTCAGAAAGTCAAAGATTCTAAATACTTGCCGGGCTCTGCAGTCCATTCATCGGCCATCAGTGGCTCAGTGTATGGAAGTCATCGGACTAATGGTAGCAGCAATGGATATCATCCCGTTTGCTCGCTTTCATCTCAGACCACTACAACTGTGCATGCTCAGTCAGTGGAATAGGGACTATGCGAATTTATCTCCTCAGATAAATCTGGACCAAGAGACCAGAGACTCTCTTCGGTGGTGGTTGTCGCAGGACAATCTGTCCCAAGGGATGTGCTTCCGCAGGCCATCTTGGGTAATAGTAACGACGGACGCCAGTCTTTTGGGCTGGGGTGCAGTCTGGAATTCCCTGAAGGCTCAGGGTGTGTGGACTCAGGCGGAGTCTCAATTGCCAATCAATATTCTGGAACTGAGAGCGATATTCAACGCGCTGCTGGCGTGGCCCCAGTTGGCTTTGGCCAAATTCATAAGATTTCAGACGGACAATATCACGACTGTGGCATATATCAATCATCAACAAGGAGTTCTCTAGCGATGATAGAAGTATCAAAGATAATTCGATGGGCGGAGACTCACTCTTGCCATCTGTCTGCGATCTATATCCCAGGAGTAGAAAACTGGGAAGCGGATTTTCTAAGTCGTCAGACTTTTCATCCGGGGGAGTGGGAACTCCATCCGGAGGTGTTTGCAGCTTTGACTCATCAATGGGGCACACCAGAATTGGATCTGATGGCATCTCTACAGAATGCCAAACTTCCACGCTACGGGTCCAGGTCAAGGGATCCCCAGGCTGTACTGATAGATGCTCTAGCAGTACCTTGGTCGTTCAACCTGGCTTATGTGTTTTCACCGTTTCCTCTCCTTCCTCGTGTGATTGCCAGAATCAAACAGGAGAGGGCGTCAGTAATTCTAATAGCGCCTGAGTGGCCACGCAGGACCTGGTATGCAGATCTGGTGGATATGTCGTCTCTGCCATCGTGGAGACTGCCATTGAGAAAGGACCTTCTCATTCAAGGTCTTTTCCAGCATCCAAATCTCACTTCTCTGCAACTGACTGCTTGGAGATTGAACGCTTGATTTTATCTAAGCGGGGGTTTCTCTGAGCTGGTCATTCGATACCTTGATTCAGGCTCGCAAGCCGGTCACCAAGAAAATTTTTCCATAAGATATGGCGTAAATTCTTCATTGGTGCGAATTCCAAGGGTTACTCACGGGAGTAAGATTCGGATTTTTAGGATTTTGTCTTTCTCCCAAGAAGGATTGTAGAAGGGATTATCAGCTAGTTCCGTGAAGGGACAAATTTCTGCTTTGACAATTGTTGCTTCATAAGTGTCTGGCAGATGTCCCAGATGTTCAGGGCACATTTTGTCAGGCTTTAATCAGAATCAAACCTGTGTTTAAAAACCATTTGCTCCGCCATGGGAGTTTGAATTTAGTGCTTAATGTTCTTCAAGGGGTTCCGTTTGAACCCATCGATTCCATAGATATTAAATTGTTATTCTTGGAAAGTTTTGTTTTTAGTAGCTATTTCTTCGCTCGAAGAGTTTCTGAGGCTCTCCTGCGTTGCAATGTGATTCCCCTTATCTTATATTCCATTCTGATAAGGTGGTTTTGTGGACTAAGCCTGGAGTTCCTCCTAAGTTGTTTCAAATAAGAATATTAATCAGGAAATTGTGGTTTCTTCCTTGTGTCCTAATCCTTCCTCTAAGAAGGAACGTTTGTTAAATAATTTGGATGTGGTTCGCTCTTTAAAATTTTATTACAAGCGACCAAGGGATTTCCATCAACATCTTCCCTGTTTGTTGTTTATTTCTGGAAGCGTAGGGGTCAAAAAGCTACGGCTACCTCTCTCTCTTTTTGGCTGAGAAGCATCATCCGCCTGGCTGCTGACAGAAGCCTCCTGAAAGGATTACTGCTCATTCCACTAGAGCTGTGGCTTCCACTTGGCTTTTAAGAACGATGCTTCCGTTGAACAGATTTGTAAGGCTGCGACTTGGTCCTCCCTTCATACGTTTTCCAAATTTTACAAATTTGATACTTTTTGCTTCTTCTGAGGCTATTTTTGGGAGAAAGGTGCTTCAAGCAGTGGTGCCTTCCGTTTAGGTTCCTGTCTTGTCCCTCCCTTTGATCCGTATCCTAAAGCTTTGATATTGGTATCCCAAAAGTAAAAGATGAAACCCGTGGACTCGGTATATCTTGTGAAAAGAAAAGGAAATTTATGCTTACCTGATAAATTAATTTCTTTTACGATATACCGAGGTCCACGGCCCACCCTGTCATTTTGGGACAGGATTTATTTTCTTTTTTATAAATTTCAGTCACCTCTGCACCTTGTTAGTTCTTTCCCTTTCTCTTCCTATACCTTCGTCGAATTGACTGGTGGAGGAGTTCAGGGGAGGAGCTATATAGCAGCACTGCTGTGTGCTCTTTGCCACTTCCTGTTAGCAGGAGGAATATATCCACAAGTAAAGGATGAAACTCGTGACTCGGTATACTCGAAAAAGAAATTAATTTATCAGGTAAGCATAAATTTCCTTTAGTTTCTTTTCAAATTGACTGTCTTTTAAATTCGCAGGCAGAATTAGGTTTGCGAGGGCGCAAAATGCCAGATTTTGATTGCGTCATTCTTGGCGCCAGATTTTTTTTTTTTTTTTTTTTTTTGTGGATTGTAATAGTTGTCATGAATAAACTTTTAACAAGCAGGAGAATGTATCCATCAGTAGTAGTTCATTACCTGTTGCTGTTCCCTCAACATCTAATGCACAAGATATACCTGTAAATTTAAAAGAATTTATTTCTGATTCTATTCAGAAGGCTTGTCTGCCATTCCGTCTTCTAATAAACGTAAAAGGGTCTTTTAAAACTTCTCATAAGGTTGATGAAATTTCAAATGACCAGCAACATACTGAATTATCCTTCTCTGATGAGGATCTATCTGATTCAGAACGATCCTGCCTCAGATATTGACACTGACAAAATCCTCCTTATTTATTTAAAATGAGGTATATTCGTTCTTTGTTAAAAGAAGTGTTGGATTACATTGATATGGAGGAAACTAGTCTCTTGATATTAAACTAGTAACGTTTAAATTCTGTTTATAAACCTCCTGTGGTTATTCCAGAGGTTTTTCCAGTTCCTGATGCTATTTCTGATATGATTTCTAAAGAATGGAATAGGCCTGGTACTTCTTTTATTCCTTCTTCAAGTTTAAAAAATTGTATCCTTTGCCAGCAGTTAGATTGAGTTTTGGAAAAGATCCCCAAAGTTGATGGGGCTATTTCTACTCTAGCTAAATGAACCACTATTCCTATAGAAGATAGTACTTCTTTTAACGATCCTTTAGATAGGAAACTTGAATCTTATCTAAAGAAAGCTTATTTATATTCAGGTCATCTTCTTAGGCCTGGCAATTTCTTTGGCTGATGTTGCAGCTGCTTCAACTTTTTGGTTGGAAACTTTAGTGCAACAAGTATCGGATCATGATTTGTCTAACATTGTTAATGATTCAACATGCTAATAATTTTAATTTCTGATGCCATTTTTGATATTATCAAAATTGATGTTAAATCTATGTCTTTTCGCTATTTTAGCTAGAAGAGCTTGTGGCTCAAATCTGTGGAATGCTGATATGACTTCTAAGTCCAGATTGATATCTCTTTCTTTCCAAGGTAATAAAGTTATTTGGTTCTCAGTTGGATTCAATAATTTCAACTGTCACTGGGGGAAGGGAGTTTTTTGCCTCAGGATAAAAGACCTAAGTGTAAAACTAAAGCTTCTAACCGTTTTGTTCCTTTCGACAAATAAGGAACAGAAACCTAATCCTTCCCCGAAGGAATCTGCTTCCAATTGGAAGCCTTCTTCACATTGGAATAAATCCAAGCCATTTAAGAGATCAAAACCAGCCCCCAAGTCCGCATGAAGGTGTGGCCCTCATTCCAGCTCAGCTGGTAGGGGGCAGATTAATTTTTTTTAAAGATGTTTGGATCAATTCGGTCCAAAATCATTGGATTCTGAGTATTGTCTCTCAGGGATACAGAACAGGATTCAGAGTAAGACCACCTGTGAGAAGATTTTTTCTCTCACGCATTCCAGCAAACCCAGTAAGGCTCAGGCTTTCCTGAAGTGTGTTTCAGACCTGGAGTTATCAGGGGTAATCATGCCAGTTCCGTTTCAGGAACAGGGTCTGGGGTTTTTATTCAAATCTATTCATTGTCCCAACGAAAGAAAATACATTCAGACCAGTTTGGATCTAAAGATTTGAATCGATATGTAAGAGTACCAACTTTCAAATTGGTGACTATAAGGACTATTCTGCCTTTTGTTCAGCAAGGGCATTATATGTCCACAATAGACTTACAGGATGCATATGTTCATATTCCGATTCATCCAGATCACTATCAGTTGCTGAGATTCTCTTTTCTAGTCAAGCATTACCAATTTGTTGCTCTTCCTTTTGGCCTAGCGACAGCTCCAAGAATCTTTTCAAAGGTTCTAGGCGCCCTACTCTCTGTAATCAGAGAGCGGGTTATTGCAGTATTTCCTTATTTGGACGATATCTTGGTACTCGCTCAGTCTTTACGTTATGCAGAATCTCACACAAATCAACTAGTGTTATTTCTTCGAAGACATGGTTGCAGGATCAATTTAATAAAAAGTTTCTCAGATAAAGGTAACCTTTTTAGGTTTCCAGATAGATTCAGGTGTCCCATGACTTGACTCTAACAGACAAAAGACATTTGAAATTGGTTGCAGCCTGTCGGAACCTTCAGTCTCAGTCATTCCCTTCAATGCTATGTGCATGGAAGTTTTAGGTCTAATGACTGAAGCATCGGACGCGATCCCCTTTGCTCATTTTCATATGAGACCTCTCCAGCCTTTGTATGCTGAACCAATGGTGCAGGGATTATACAAGGATATCACAATTAATATCCTTAAATCCCATGTTCGACTTTCTCTAACTTGGTGGTTAGATCACAATCGTATAATTTTAGGGGCCTCTTTCGTTCGTCCAACCTGGACTGTGATCACAACAGAAGCGAGTCTTTCAGGTTGGGGAGCTGTTTGGGGATTCTTTGACAGCACAAGGGGTTTGGAAATCTCAAGAGGCGAGATTACCAATCAATATTTTAGAACTCTGTGCGATTCTCAGGGCTCTTCAGTTTTGGCCTCTGTTGAAGAGAGAACCGTTCATTTGTTTTCAGACAGACAATATCACAACCTGTGGCATATGTCAATCATCAGGGTGGGACTCACAGTCCTCAAGCTATGAAAGAAGTATCTTGGATACTTGTTTGGGCGGAATCCAGCTCCTGTCTAATTTCTGCGGTTCATATCCCAGGTATAGACAATTGGGAAGGCGATTACCTCAGTCGTCAGACTTTACATCCGGAGAATGGTGTCTCCACCCAGATGTGTTTTCTCAAGTTATTCAGATGTGGGGGCTTCCAGAAATAGATCTGATGCATCTCATCTAAACAAAAAACTTCCTAGGTACCTGTCCAGGTCCAGGGATCCTCAGGCGGAAACAGTGGCTGCATTGATACTTCCTTGGAGTTATCAACCTGCTTATATTTTCCCGCCTCTAGTTCTTCTTCAAGAGTGATCTCCAAAATCATCATGGAGCAATCGTTTGTGCTGCTGGTGGCTCCAGCATGGCCTCACAGGTTTTGGTATGCAGATCTTGTTCGGATGTCAGTTTGCCAACCTTGGCCACTTCCATTAAGGCCAGACCTTCTATCTCAAGGTCCTTTTTCCATCAGGATCTCAAATCATTAAATTTGAAGGTATGGAAATTGAACGCTTAGTTCTTAGTCATAGAGGTTTCTCTGACTCAGTGATCAATACCATGTTGCAGGCTCGTAAATCTGTTTCTTAGAAAGATTTATTATCGAGTTTGGAAGACTTACATTTCATGGTGTTCTTCTCATGAATTCTCTTGGCATTCTTTAGAATTCCAAAGAATTTTACAGTTCTTCTTCAGAATGGTTTGGATAAAGGTTTTTCTGCCAAGTTCCTTGAAAGGACAAATCTCTGCTCTTTCTGTTTTGTTTCACAGAAAGATTGCTAAACTTCCTGATATTCATGTTTTGTGCAGGCTTTGGTTCGTATCAAGCCTGTCATTAAATCAATCTCTCCTCCTTGGAGTATTAATTTGGTTTTTGAAGGCTTTACAGGCTCCTCCGTTTGAGCCTATGCATTCTTTGGACATTAAACTACTCTCTTGGAAAGTGTTGTTTCTTTGGGCCATCTCTTCTGATATTTTCTGATTAACTGCTCTCTCTTGTGATCTCCTTTTCTGATTTTTCATCAGGATAAGGCAGTTTTGCGGACTTCATTTAAGATTCCTACCGAAGGTTGTAAATTCTAACAACATTAATAGGAGAAATTGTTGTTCCTTCCTTGTGTCCTAATCTAAGAATTTTTTTGAGAGATCTTACATTCTTTGGATGTGGTGAGAGCTTTAAAATATTATGTGGAAGCTACTAAAGATTTCAGGAAGGACTTTTAGTCTATTTGTTATCTTTCTGGTTCCAGAAAAAGGTCAGAAGGGCTTCTGCTATTTCCTTGGCCTCGTGGTTAAAACTTTTGATTCATCAAGCCTATTTGGTGTCGGGTCAAGCCCCGCCTCAGAGCATTACAGCTCATTCTACTAGATCAGTTTCCACTTCCTGGGCTTTTAAGAATAAAGCTTCAGTTGATCAGATTTGCAAAGCAGCAACTTGGTCTTCTTTGCATAGATTTACTAAATTCTACCGTTTGATGTATTTGCTTCTTCCGGAAGCAGTTTTGGTAGAAAAGTTCTTTAGGCAGCTGTTTCAGTTTGATTTTTCTGCTTTTGATTTAAGTTTTTTCCTCACATTTATGAGAATTAACTTATATTTGTGGGTTGTGGATTAATTTTTTCAGCAGAAAATGGCTGTTTTTATTTTTATCCCTCCCTCTCTAGGGACTCTTGCGTGGAGTTCCATATCTTGGGTATTGCTATCCCATACGTCACTAGCTCATGGACTCTTGCCAACTACATGAAATAAAACATAATTTATGTAAGAACTTACCTGATAAATTAATTTCTTTCATATTGGCAAGAGTTCATGAGGCCGACCCTTTTTATGTGGTTATGATTTTTTGTATAAAGCACAATTATTTCCTAATTCCTTTGTTGATGCTTTTTACTCCTTTCTTTATCACCCTACTTCTTGGCTATTCGTTAAACTGAAATTGTAGGTGTGGTGGAGGGTTGTATTATAGGCATTTTTTTGGTGTGGGAAACTTTGCCCCTTCCTGGTAGGATTGTATATCCCATACATCACTAGCTCATGGACTCTTGCCAATATGAAAGAAATGAATTTATCTGTTAAGTTCTTACATAAATTATGTTTTAAATATTATTAACCCCTAATCTGCTGTCCACCCACACTGCCGCTATAATAAACTTAGTAACCCCTAAACCGCAAGCCCTCACAACGAAATATACTTAAATAAACTATTAACCCCTAAACCAAAAGCCCCCACAACAAAATATACTAAAATAAACTATTAACCCCTAAACCTCACACCCCCTAACTTTATATTAAAATTACAATTTCCCTATCTTAAATTAAATTAAAACTTACCTGTCAAATTAAATTAATACATTTTAAACTAACAATTAAACTAAGATTAATGATTAAACTACAATTAAACTAACTACCAATTAAATTAAACTAAACTACACATTAAAAAAATCCTAACACTACTCTAAAAATTACAAAAAGTAATCTAATTACAAAAAATAAAATAACTAATTACAAAAACAAACACTAAATTATGAAAAATAAGAAACAAATTATCAAAAATAAAAAAGAATTACACCTAATCTAATAGCCCTATCAAAATAAAAAAGCCCCCCCAAAATAAAAAAAACCCTAGCCTACAATAAACTACCAATGGCCCTTAAAAGGGCCTTTTGTGGGACATTGCCCCAAAGAAATCAGCTCTTTTACCTGTAAAAAAAAATACAAACACCCCCCCAACAGTAAAACCCACCACCCCCACAACCAACCCCCCCCAAATAAAATAACTATCTAAAAAAAAACTAAGCTCCCCATTGCCCTGAAAAGGGCATTTGTATGGGCATTGCCCTTAAAAGGGCATTTAGCTCTTTTACATGCCCAGACCCTAAACTAAAAAATAAACCCACCCAAAAAAAACTTAAATAAACCTAACAGTAACCCCCGACATCCACTTACATTTATTGAAGTCCCGCTTGAAGGATCCATCCAGCCAGCGAAGTCCTCATCCAGGCGCAGAAAAAGTCTTCAGCCAGATGGCATCTTCTATCTTCATCCGGCGCGGAGCGGGTCCATCATGAAGACATCCGGCGCGGAGCATCCTCTTCATACGGTCGCCGCTGTAAACTGGAACTTCAATGCAAGTGACGTCATCCAAGATGGCGTCCCTTGCATTCCTATTGGCTGAAAGATTTCAATCATCCAATAGGATGAGAGCTGCTCAAATCATATTGGCTGATTGGAACAGCTTTGTATCATCTGCAAAAATAGAGATGTTTGCTATTTAATCCTTGATTCCATGTCATTAATAAAAATATTAAAAAGAATAGTGCATTAAAACATTTTGTGTTAAACTTTGATATAAGTTGATATACCATTTTGATATAAATTTTGTCAAAACTTATAGTAGGTAACTATTACTCGACCTGCTAGTAGAAAATGCCAGAAATTTACTTTAATTGTAGTTGTGGAGCAGAGACATCTACCTATCCTGACCTACTGAGCATAACCCCAATGTATCACAGCAACTAACATCATTTGTGAGCCAGAGAAGGATAACTAACCAATGATATAGGTGGTGAAATACAAATAGTAAGTATAGGAAGGCATACACCTTGAAATACAGTAGAATTTTTTAGAAACATTCAGATTAAGGCTAGGTTAACAAATGATTCAGTCACTTGACATTTTCAAATTTCTTGTCTTATTCTTCCATAGTGCACTCATTCCCAACGCACGAATATGTTAAAATTCATGTAAAGGAAGAACCTGATAATGCATTCTATTCATCAGAAGGAACGTTGGAATGTGAAGAAAATGTTCCTGAAACAAACGTACCCAAAGAGTCTGTGGCATGTGAGCAAGAATATCTAAGATCGGCTTCACTGTGTCATGAAAGTAGAACAGAGACATTTGTTTGTAAAGAAGAACTTGTTAACTCATTGATAGCTAAAACAGAAGACTATCCCCAAACAGAAAATAATCACCAAGAACCTTGTCTAGCAGAAAAGTCATATCTCTGTCAGAAATGCGGGAAGAGCTTTCTTACAAGATCCACTCTGGTTAAACATGGTAGAATTCATGCAGCCAAGAGACTGTATATTTGTCAAAACTGTGGAAATGGCTTTTTTGAAATGTCCAAGCTAGAGGCACACGCTAGGACTCATAGAGGAGAAATGCCATATATTTGCCAGACATGCGGAAAAGGCTTTCTGGCTCGGTCAGATCTGGTCATTCACCAAAGAATTCATACAGGAGAAAAGCCACACATCTGTCCTGTTTGTCAAAAGTGCTTCACCCAAAGGGCCCATCTGGATACTCACCTGGGAACTCATATGGAAGAGAGGCCATATGTTTGCCCAACGTGTGGGAAAGGTTTCTCCGACAGGTCAAATATGGCTGTGCATCAAAGAACCCATACGGGTGAAAAACAATATGTTTGTCCTGTTTGTCAAAGGGCTTTACCCAGAAGGCTCATCTGGTTATGCACCAGGGAACTCACTCAGAAGAAAAGCCATATGTTTTGTCCAACATGTGGAAAAGGTTTCTGTGGGAAGTCAACTCTAGTTAGACACCAAAAAAACTCATAAGTGAGGGAAGCCATCAAACTTTGGAAAAGATTCTCATTATACTTATTCATGAAAAACGTCTTACGTATGGTGATAGAAAAATAATTTCTCAGTGGCAAAACATTACATCTTATTCCCTTTACAACTAGCTAGTTGGGTTACATATATTTACAGGAAAATACTTTATCAGAGGCAGACATAACATCTTATTTCCCTTTACAACTAGCTAGTTAGATTATGTATATTTACAGGAAAAACCTTTATCAGAGGCAGACATTGCACCTGATTCTCTTACAAACTAGCTAGTTACTTACGTATATTTACAGGAAAACACTTTATCAGAGGTAAAACATTAGATCTGATTATTTTTACAGTTAGCTGGTTGGGTTACATATGTCCCAGGAAAATACTTTATGAGTGCAAAACATTACATCTGATTACCTTTACAACTAGCTAGTTGGGGTTATGTATATTTAGAGGAAAGTACTTTATCAGTGGCAGAAGCATTACATCTGATTCCCTTTACAACTAGCTAGTTGGGTTATGTATAAGACAATACTTTATTAATGGCAAAACATTACATCAGATTCCCTTCTCAACTAGCTAGTTGGGTTATGTATATTTAGAGGAAAGTACTTTATCAGTGGCAGAACATTACATCTAGATTCCCTTTACAACTAGCTAGTGGGTTATGTATATTTAGAGGAAAGTACTTTATCAGTGGCAGAACATTACATCTGATTCCCTTTAACAACTAGCTAGTTGGGTTATGTATATTTAGAGGAAAGTACTTTATAAGTG
This sequence comes from Bombina bombina, assembly GCF_027579735.1. Taxonomy (NCBI): domain Eukaryota; kingdom Metazoa; phylum Chordata; class Amphibia; order Anura; family Bombinatoridae; genus Bombina; species Bombina bombina. The sequence continues at coordinate 468,351,912 of NC_069505.1, read as the reverse complement.
GCAGAACATTACATCTGATCCCTTTACAACTAGCTAGTTGGGTTATGTATATTTAGAGGAAAGTACTTTATCGGTGCAGAACATTTACATCTGATCCCTTTACAACTAGCTATTTGGGTTATGTATATTTAGAGGAAAGTACTTTATCAGTGGCAGAACATTACATCTGATCCCTTTACAACTAACTAGTTGGGTTATGTATATTCAGAGGAAAGTACTTTATCAGTGGCAGAACATTACATCTGATCCCTTTACAACTAGCTAGTTGGGTTATGTATATTTAGAGGAAAGTACTTTATCAGTGGCAGAACATTACATCTGATTCCCTTTACAACTAGCTAGTTGGGTTATGTATATTTAGAGGAAAGTACTTTATCAGTGGCAGAACATTACATCTGATTCCCTTTACAACTAGCTAGTTGGGTTATGTATATTTTACAGGAAAATACCTTATCAGTGGTAGAACATTACATTTGATTTCCTTTACAACCACATAGTTGTAACTCACTTCTAAACAAAAAGTGCAATATGGAGAAAGTATTTCCAAGATGTGATTTAAAAGTTTAAAAATATTAAGCAGGCAATTTTTTGCAGCATTTATAAATATGTTGAAAATATGTGAAAATATATGTGATCTTATGTGTTTGGATGTGCGCCAATACCTGTTTTTGTTATTATAAAGAAAACATACTGTATATCACTCATTGTATGAAATGAAATATTAAGCTCATCTGTATCCACCAGGGTGGATACAAATCATTTTTTTTATTATTATTATTTTTTTTTAAATAGTATAATCTGAAAATCTGTTTTTTTAAACTTTATTTAAATCTGATTTTTTTTTTTTTTTCTTTAATAGGATTTTTTAAATAAAATGCTTTTTGAGGAAAAATCTATCTAAAGATAGTTTCTGTTTAAGATTGTAATCCAAAGGTTATTCATCCTGAAATATAGATTTGTTTTCTATTATATAACAAGATGCTGTATATTCATGCTGTAATGTTTAATTGTTTTTGGTAAATTAATTTGATTAATTCTGTCAGATAATTTTTGGGCAATTTTTCTATCCTGAAGACATTATCATATATTATTGTTTGCACAAGGACCTATGTTTGAGGAGGGAGGTGCAATGTTAGGGTTTTATATATATATATATATATATATATATATATATATATATATATATATATATATAAATTTATTTTTAGTTAAATAAAACTATTTAAATTGTTATTATAAGATAATCATTATTGTTCTCATTTCAATAAAGTAAAGCTGAAAAGTTGATGAAATTGAACGATTAACCTATTAAGGGCCAAATTATGAGTGGAGCACTATTTATCTCTCCCGCTCGCTCGTTAACCTCCACTAGAAGTAAGCATTTTGCATGCGTTGGGTAGCGCTCAAATTACAAGTTGAAAGTAAAAATATTTCACTTACACTTTAAACCCGATGCCACACAAAAAGGCGAATATGGAATATCGCGACCACATAATGTATTCCCCCATAGACTTCATTGGAGCACGGAAGAAGTGGAAAAAACACACTACTCACTACGCAAACCTGATTGCATATTTTGCGCTAACCCGAAAATATGAGTATTTAACATTCCAATGTTCTTCACGTAACAGAATATATTCTTTTTATTCATAAATAAATATTTCTTCATATATATGATGGTATTTTGGTAAAACACATATCTATACCTGTACATATAGATGATTATATATAGGTATAGATATATACATATATATAGAGGAATATCTATTTATAAATATATAAATCATTTTCTGCTATGTGCAGAACATTGGAATGTAAAATATTTACACTATAAACACAGTATAACACTTTATTAAATATGAATATTGCATTAATACGATTTTACATGTTTTCATCTACTTAACTACAAAGGGCTCCATTGCACTTACATAATGTCTATATGTGTGTACATATGTATATGTGTTTATATGGCTCTTATATATGTATTTATGTACACAGAGAGGTGGAGCTCAGAGGAATGATACAACCAGTTTAATACCATTGTAGCATGTTCCTATGGCGATTTACCGCCTTGGTGCAGCCTTTCTTTTAGGCCCAGTAATGCTTTTCACAGAGAAGATCTTTCCTGTAGGTATATCAGTCTGAACCCGCCAATTACGGTCAAGTCCAGCGCCGAAATACCAGGCAATTCCTCTCTGAACAAGGAACACAGCAACCCAGACAATTGTTTCGGCCTTCATTGGGCCTCAACAGTGAGGTGTAGCAATATTCCTCTAGGCACACTGAGCAAGGAGTCCACGTCTGGTTGCCCTTTTTCCATAGGGAGACTAAATACCACTCAGAGAGAAGCATACTCAAAGGAACGAACAACTGGCTCAAAACCATTGTTAGCCTGTTCTATGGCGATTTACCACCTGGGTGCAGCTTCTTTTTAGCCCAGTAAAGTTTTTCACACACACACAGAGAAGCGCACTCACAGGAACTAACAATCAGCTCAATAACTTGTTAGCCTGAGTGCGCTTCTCTGTGTGTGTAATTTGTATTTATGTGTTTATATATGTAAATACATATATACACATATAAATATGTTTGTATACACAAATACATATATACACATATAAATTTGTATGTATACACATATAAATACATATATTCACATGTAAATACATATATACACGTATAAATACATATATACACATGTAAATACATATATACACGTATAAATACATATATACACTTATAAATACATATGTTTACACATATATATTTTCCATCCTAATGGGAGGGAGTCCACTGCTTCATTCATTACTTGTGGGGAATAAGAACCTGGTCACCAGGAGAAGGCAAAGACACCCCAGCCAAAGGCTTAAATACCTCCCCCACTCCCCTCATCCCCCAGTCATTCTTTGCCTTTCATCACAGGAGGTTGGCAGAGAAGTGTTGGAAGATTCGGAGTAGTCTCTTATGGAGGGTAGTACTCTTCGAAATGGGACTGGAGTTTTAAGTAATCCTGTCAGCCTCTCAGTGAGAGCATGGATGAAAGAGTCCGGAGATGCAGGGAGTGTCGTCTCTACAAAACCATCCCGACTCATGTTAACAGCTCCTGGGCGATCAGCGTTGACGAGTCTCACTGCCTGCCTTTATTCACTCAAGTCCATATCAGGGGCGATGCTACTAAGCTGTCACACTTGAAGGGCCGTGTTCCTGTTCCACGGCATAGATTCTGGTAAGATCATTTCATTTATACACATATGATAACGCAAGAAGACAGGGTCACAGTGTGCCTCTGTATAGAATGAATATCCTTTGAAAGGGGATTATTGAACAGGGGGGATTTATGCATAATATCTGTATTGTGTTAATGCTACTTCATGTGTGAGATGAGGCTTTAGCAATGTGTGAACAGTCAGGTGAAGATCGGCGCAGCCTTTTTTTGGTGCATTTTCTCTATAGTGCAGGGGCGGTCCTGCATGGCACTCCATGTGACTGGGTGTGGCCTCTTCAACTTCCTTTTTCCTGATCGACATTTGCGGGAGATGTAACAGTTTCTCCGTAGTCCGGGTTATAGGAGGTGGTGAGTGCCCCGGCCATTGGTGTATAAAGGTGCCATTTAGTTTATCACAGCATTTCAGGCGCAAGCTATGGAGGACTCTGATATGTTGGAGAATACTCCCTCTTTAATTAAATCTAATACCTGTGTTTATTGTGAGGAGGCTCAGGTTGATCCGGCTGCTCAACTGTGTTCCACATGCTTTGATAAGATTGCAATATCTAAAAAGAATAAGATATTTAGTACTACTGAGCCGTCCACCTCTGAGGGTTTTCCGTCCCGCAAGGTGCGTTCCCATAATTCATCTCCGATAACACATGTAGCTCCCCAAGGCCCTACTAATCCTCCCGCGGGAGGGGCCTCGTGGCCACCAGATTTCTCTGCCCAGTTGCAAGAGGCGGTTTCTGCGGCCTTCCATGCCCTACCACACCCTGCGAAGCGCAAGCCAAGGGAAAGACATAGCCTTCTGTCCCAGTGGTCATCTACTCCGTTGGATGTCTCTGAGAGATTATCCGATGAGGAGGATGCCTCCGACTCGGAGGGCGCTCTCTTTGGGACGGAGTCGGCGTCTTCTAAACATGCGGCTACGGAGGAGCCAGATTTTAAGTTTAAGATGGAGCATTTGCGCTCTTTACTGAAAGAAGTGCTTGCTATGTTAGATGTTCCTGAACTGAAACTTCCGGAGGAACCTTCTATCCCTAAGCTAGATAGGGTTTTACGAGAAAAGAGTGGTGCCTCAGACCTTCCCAGTTCCCATGAAGATGTCTACGATTATTAAGAATGAGTGGGAGAAACTGGGCTCGTCCTTTTCTCTATCTCTTTTTAAAAGCTCTTCCCTGTTCTGGACTCTCAGCTTGCGCTATGGGGGGCCATTCCTAAGGTGGATAGAGCTATCTCCACGCTTGCTAAGTGTACAACTATTCCCCTTGAGGATAGTTTGTCATTCAAAGAGCCCATGGATAAAAAAACAGAATTCATGTTGAGGAAGATATTCCAACTCACAGGGTTTGTTTTCCAACCGGCAGCGGCAATTGCTGCGGTGGCTGGAGCGGCTACCTATTGGTGTGACACACTGTCAGATACAGGAGAAGATTAAGGCCTTAAAGGACCATTATGCACTTATATTTATAGCGACTTTATGAATAGGTTGCATGTTGGTTTAGTAATGTGGCCCAATGCAGTGTATAAACGCAACTTAAAACATTGTAAAAATTTCAAAATTTTACTCACATTTACAGTTTGTCCGTCGCAAGAACTCTCCGCCCTCATGGAATGGGAGATCTAAGTAGGAGGTTTTTAATGTGACGCATCAGCCACAGACCAATCCAGTTGTTTATTCTAATTTGTTACTTGAAGCTTCCCCCTGCAATTGCGCATGCGTTATTTGTTACGTGCACGCGCATTGCCAAAGACCGCCTGACACACGAGTGCACTTTTCTTCTATATGCACGAATGAATGTGATTGATTGCCAAGTGCCAAAAATAAAAGCCTATGTGTGCGAAATTGAAGATCGACTGACACGCTGTGACATGATGTGTATACATGTGAATGAAGTGCAGAGTTTTCAGATATACACCTACTTTTTATATATACGGTTTGAAAAAGTCGGTGTATATCTGAAAACGCAGCAGTTCATTCACATGCATTACACCCACTGCATCTGACACAGCGTGTCAGTCGATCTGCAATTATGCACACAGAGGCTTTTATTTTTGGCTTGGCATTCACATTCGTTCGTGCATGTAGATGAAAAAATTCTTGACCTCCTCTACAATCACTTTTCAAACAGTCTTAATTTGAGCAGTATTATAATCCACCAATATCATGCTGCCTCCCCATTTCCCCAATGAGTTGTTCCTGTTAGGGGTGAGCACACTCCAAAAAGTTCAATACCCTCTCCAGTCATGAAAACCCTCATGAAAATATTATATTCTTTGCAGCCAAATATTATTATGTGTTTATAAGTGTGTGTGTGTCTGTATATGTACGTATGTATGTGGATGAGTGCATGCATGTATGAGTGCATGTGTATATGAGTTTGTGTGTGTGTGGATTTCCCCAATGAGCTGTTCCTGTTCCACACAACCACACTCATGAAATCATCATGTCCCTCTCATTCTTGTGGCCCTGCCCCTGTAGCCTCTCTTTTGAACACCACAATAGGGGTGAGCACCCTCCAAAAAGTTCAATACCCTCTCCAGTCATGAAAATATTATGTTCTTTGCAGCCAAATATTATTATGTGTTTATAAGTGTGTGTGTGTGTGTCTGTATATGTATGTATGTATGTGGATGAGTGCATGCATGTATGATTGCATGTGTATTTTGTATTGTTCACTTCATCAAAAATATTAAAATGCAAATAATTACCAATATTTTGTCTTGCTTTTTATTTCATGTATGTATGTGTATGAGTGTGTATGTGTTTGTTTTCTCTGTGTTTAGGAGTATGTCTGTGTGTGTGTGTCTGTATCATATTTTTAATTATATTAGTTGGTGTAATTGTTTGTTGTAAGCATGTAATCTTTTTTATGTTGTTGTACATATATGTTTAGCAAACCGAAATATCTATATGGCTGTGTGCATGTATGTCTGTATAATAAATAAACACAAACAATGATTATTTATTTATTTGTAAACATCAAAAAAAGGTGCATATGTTTGTAAGTAGTGCAAAAAAATATGTCAACATATCTAAATATACATATATAGATATAGATATATATAGATATAGATATATAGATATAGATATATAGAGAGAGATAGATACACAATAACTGCAATTTAAAACATATAAAAAATATGCAAATAAGAACAATAAACAAAAAAAACCTATAGAAATATATATATATTAAACAATTAACAATAAAAATATATATACATACATACATATATTATATATATATATATATATATATATATATACATATAAATAAATAAAAAAACATTGATAAATGTGATCAAAAAATATTTAATGCATTCAGAATAACGTGCAACTTTTCCTAAATAAAACAAAAAAAGTGCTATACCATGTGATACATCAATAAAAACAAATAAACATCTACCTAGAAATAGGATAACTTTCATTAGCTAGTCATAGAACATTTCAGACGCCGGCCCATCATTGTCCGCATAGTGGAATCCGGTGTACATATGATCAGGTGCAGGGTATGCAGACCGTATAGTGTTTACTACACAAGCCGGTATTGGGCGTCTATTTTTAGGACCCAGAAAACCGTGTACCACCATAGTAAATGCACGATATGCTATGCGCCGGTAATCTCTGTAAAGTAAAATAGATAAGTGTTAAAAGTCTTTTCAAGAATAATAACATTTGTTATATATTTTAACATGTATTGATACATAGATATATCAACTACACGTTACCTTTCAATTAAATCTTCCACATTCTTCAAGTGCAGCAGTTTGTAACCGTAGCTGTACAAATGTAAGTATTGAAGGTTTCTACGATTGTGAAGATAATTTTTAACGTAATCTCCGTCACAAGCACACTCGTGTATGCCTTCATGCAGGGGTGAAATTTGATCAATTTCACAGCAGCATATCGATTCTGTATGCGTTGGCATGATAATGCACTGATGACATGTACACCAGTCCAATTTTCCTTCTCGGTTTGATGATTCATCTTCATCACGTCTGTTTTCGCTACCACTAATTTTGATTATAATAGGATCCCACGTGTTGCTTCTGCCAGGTGGAAAGGGCAATGGCCTGTTATGTCTTTGTTCATCTAAATGTTTTCTCTAGTAAATAAAAGAGAAATATGTTACTAACTAACTACTCAATCATTATGTCCAAGTGCATTCAAATTTTTTGGGGTTGATATATAATAAGATATACTGTTTACTAATTTTAAATATGAACATATAAGGATATAAAATTCACAAATCTATTTATTAACAAACCCAAAAAAAAAAAAAACAATTAGGGGCACCATAAAAAAAAAAGGAAAATACATGTATGCTAAAAATAATTTATTAAAACTCACCATAATTTCAACCTGCTTCTTCAATTTTTTATCCACAATCTTCTGTGTACGAGGGGCCATTTTTCTAATTATTCTACTTAAAAAAAAGATTATGATTTTATGTTTTTGTAAAGATCAAACCATGTTTGTGGGTGCGTTGATGACAATTTATGTAACCAATTTTAATAATAGATGATAACCATGTACTGTGTATTAGCACAACAAATGATTATCTGTATACGTCAATGAAAACATAATTTGATTAACATTTTTGTGACATTGTTTTTTTCAATTTAGAAATTATTATTATGATAAAATCAATATGCGAATACTGTAACGGATGCCAGTGTAATGTGCAAGATCGAAATGAAACCGCAATCAACAACAAGCGAAGTGTGAGCAATAAAAGTGTCATTGATTTTATTATTTGTAAGCCTATTGAAATACATGATGCAGCATAAAAATTATACCACAAATATGACACCAATAAAATTCAATTCCACATTTTATTTAAAACAAAAAAGTTCAACACTTCGCAAATAACATACATACATAATACATCTATTGGTTCCTGCAAAGTGTATTTATTATGTACAGTAGACTCAATGTTTAGAAAAATCAAAAGCAATTCGACAAGGATTCATTCTTGATCGATGACCATCAACTAGGGAAGAAGTTGAAGGTCTTTCCAATTTTGCTATGTTATTTGGCATAGTTGTATTACGTGAATGCCATTCATGTTTTATTTCTCCAGAAATTTGCTTGAGAACGACATCCACCATGTCAAAGACATGTTCAAGGCACATGTTTTCAAATATAACTTTCATCTGCCATTTTTTTTTCCATTTTTGAAAAAAAAAAGGTTTGTGCCGTAGTTCTCCCTTTGGTCCACTTCTTCTTGTTTTCCTTCGAATCACTCCTTGTACTCTTTGTACATTAGCATTATGTGCAAGTATGGCCAATTTGGTTCGTGCATCCATGGCATCCATTTTGAAGTGGACTCTTTTGGGTCTGTATTTTAAGGCCATACTATGGAAGACTTCAAGTATTCCGGTATGACAAAATTCCTTCAAGTGAAATAAGTCTTTTAGGAGGGTTTTGTCCAGTACGGAGTCAGAAAACTTCATCAATGTCTCTGAATTAGTTTTAATCCAAGGATAAGTCTTTGACTTCTCTTCTGTGATTGCATCATGTTGACAGGCAGAAATACGAACACCATTGTCCCATGAGTGTTGGTTAGTAATATGAAACAATATGGATTTCCATTGTTCTGTCAACAGTTCTACATCACCCTTGCAAAATGCACTGGAGTACCACAGATGGTTTATTATTGAGTTAATCCAGTGATTCAGTGTTTTGTTGCACTTTAAATTTGAGAGAGCCACAAGTTTCTTACGCAAGCTCTTTGCATAATGCCATAAATCAAACTGATGGGTTATAAGTGAGTATTCTTCTCTTACGGCTAGATTTAGAGTTTTGTCGGTAAGGACCCGCGTAGCTAACGCCGGCTTTTTTCTGGCCGCACCATAAAAATAACTCTGGTATTGAGAGTCCACATAAAGGCTGCGTTAGGCTCCAAAAAAGGAGCGTAGAGCATATTTAACGCAGCTTCAACTCTCGATACCAGAGTTGCTTACGCAAGCGGCCAGCCTCAAAAACGTGCTTGTGCACGATTCCCCCATAGAAAACAATGGAGCTGTTTGAGCTGAAAAAAAACCTAACACCTGCAAAAAAGCCGCGTTCAGCTCCTAACGCAGCCCCATTGTTTGCTATGCGGAAACACTTCCTACGTCTGCACCTAACACTCTAACATGTACCCCGAGTCTAAACACCCCTAACCTTACACTTATTAACCCCTAATCTGCCGCCCCCGCTATCGCTGACCCCTGCATATTATTATTAACCCCTAATCTGCCGCTCCGTAAACCGCCGCTACTTACATTATCCCTATGTACCCCTAATCTGCTGCCCTAACATCGCCGACCCCTATATTATATTTATTAACCCCTAATCTGCCCCCCACAACGTCGCCTCCACCTGCCTACACTTATTAACCCCTAATCTGCCGAGCGGACCGCACCGCTTATAATAAAGTTATTAACCCCTAATCCGCCTCACTAACCCTATAATAAATAGTATTAACCCCTAATCTGCCCTCCCTAACATCGCCGACACCTAACTTCAATTATTAACCCCTAATCTGCCGACTGGAGCTCACCGCTATTCTAATAAATGTATTAACCCCTAAAGCTAAGTCTAACCCTAACACTAACACCCCCCTAAGTTAAATATAATTTACATTAACGAAATTAATTATCTCTTATTAAATAAATTATTCCTATTTAAAGCTAAATACTTACCTGTAAAATAAATCCTAATATAGCTACAATATAAATTATAATTATATTATAGCTATTTTAGGATTTATTTTACAGGCAACTTTGTAATTATTTTAACCATGTACAATAGCTATTAAATAGTTAAGAACTATTTAATAGTTACCTAGTTAAAATAATTACAAAATTACCTGTAAAATAAATCCTAACCTAAGTTACAATTAAACCTAACACTATACTATCATTAAATTAATTAAATAAAATACCTACAATTACCTACAATTAAACCTAACACTACACTATCAATAAATAAATTAAATACAATTCCTACAAATAACTACAATGAAATAAACTAACTAAAGTACAAAAAATAAAAAAGAACTAAGTTACAAAAAATATTTACAAACATAAGAAAAATATTACAGCAATTTTAAACTAATTACACCTACTCTAAGCCCCCTAATAAAATAACAAAGACCCCCAAAATAAAAAATTCCCTACCCTATTCTAAATTACTAAAGTTCAAAGCTCTTTTACCTTACCAGCCCTGAACAGGGCCCTTTGCGGGGCATGCCCCAAGAAGTTCAGCTCTTTTGCCTGTAAAAAAAAGCATACAATACCCCCCCCCAACATTACAACCCACCACCCACATACCCCTAATCTAACCCAACCCCCCTTAAATAAACCTAAACACTAAGCCCTGAAGATCATCCTACCTTGTCTTCACCTCACCAGGTATCACCGATCCGTCCTGGCTCCAAAATCTTCATCCAACCCAAGCGGGGGCTGGCGATCCATCATCCGGTGGCTGAAGAGGTCCAGAAGAGGCTCCAAAGTCTTCATCCTATCCGGGAAGAAGAGGCGATCCGGACCGGCAACCATCTTGATCCAAGCGGCATCTTCTATTTCATCCGATGACGACCGGCTCCATCCTGAAGACCTCCACCGCGGACCCATCTTCTTCCGGCGACGTCCAACTGAAGAATGACGGTTCCTTTAAGGGACGTCATCCAAGATGGCGTCCCTCGAATTCCGATTGGCTGATAGGATTCTATCAGCCAATCGGAATTAAGTTAGGAATATTCTGATTGGCTGATGGAATCAGCCAATCAGAATCAAGTTCAATCCGATTGGCTGATCCAAACCGGTCCGGATCGTCTTCTTCCCGGATAGGATGAAGACTTTGGAGCCTCTTCTGGACCTCTTCAGCCACCGGATGATGGATCACCAGCCCCGCTTGGGTTGGATGAAGATTTTGGAGCCAGGACGGATCGGTGATACCTGGTGAGGTGAAGACAATATAGGATGATCTTCAGGGGCTTAGTGTTAGGTTTATTTAAGGGGGTTTGGGTTAGATTAGGGGTATGTGGGGGTTGGGTTGTAATGTTGGGGGGGGGGGATTGTATTTTTTTTTACAGGCAAAAGAGCTGAACTTCTTGGGGCATGCCCCGCAAAGGGCCCTGTTCAGGGCTGGTAAGGTAAAAGAGCTTTGAACTTTAGTAATTTAGAATAGGGTAGGGCATTTTTTATTTTGGGGGTCTTTGTTATTTTATTAGGGGGCTTAGAGTAGGTGTAATTAGTTTAAAATTGTTGTAATATTTTTCTTATGTTTGTAAATATTTTTTTATTTTTTGTAACTTAGTTCTTTTTTATTTTTTGTACTTTAGTTAGTTTATTTAATTGTAGTTATTTGTAGGAATTGTATTTAATTTATTTATTGATAGTGTAGTGTTAGATTTAATTGTAGGTAATTGTAGGTATTTTATTTAATTAATTTAATGATAGTATAGTGTTAGGTTTAATTGTAACTTAGTTTAGGATTTATTTTACAGGTAATTTTGTAATTATTTTAACTAGGTAACTATTAAATAGTTCTTAACTATTTAATAGCTATTGTGCATCATGGTTAAAATAATTACAAAGTTGCCTGTAAAATAAATATTAATCCTAAAATAGCTATAATATAAATATAATTTATATTGTAGCTATATTAGGATTTATTTTACAGGTAAGTATTTAGCTTTAAATAGGAATAATTTATTTAATAAGAGATAATTAATTTCGTTAGATGTAAATTATATTTAACTTAGGAGGGTGTTAGTGTTAGGGTTAGACTTAGCTTTAGGGGTTAATACATTTATTAGAATAGCGGTGAGCTCCAGTCGGCAGATTAGGGGTTAATAATTGAAGTTAGGTGTCGGCGATGTTAGGGAGGGCAGATTAGGGGTTAATACTATTTATTATAGGGTTAGTGAGGCGGATTAGGGGTTAATAACTTTATTATAGTAGCGGTGCGGTCCGCTCGGCAGATTAGGGGTTAATAAGTGTAGGCAGGTGGAGGCGACGTTGAGGGGGGCAGATTAGGGGTTAATAAATATAATATAGGGGTCGGCGGTGTTAGGGGCAGCAGATTAGGGGTACATAAGGATAACGTAGGTGGCGGCGCTTTGCGGTCGGCAGATTAGGGGTTAATAAGTGTAGGTAACTGGCGGCGACGTTGTGGGGGGCAGATTAGGGGTTAATAAATATAATATAGGGGTCGGCGGTGTTAGGGGCAGCAGATTAGGGGTACATAAGGATAACGTAGTTGGCGGTCGGCAGATTAGGGGTTAAAAAAATTTAATAGAGTGCGGCGATGTGGGGGGACCTCGGTTTAGGGGTACATAGGTAGTTTATGGGTGTTAGTGTACTTTAGAGTACAGTAGTTAAGAGCTTTATAAACCGGCGTTAGCCCAGAAAGCTCTTAACTACTGACTTTTTTCTGCGGCTGGAGTTTTGTCGTTAGATGTCTAACGCTCACTTCAGACACGACTCTAAATACCGGAGTTAGAAAAATCCCATTGAAAAGATAGGATACGCAATTTACGTAAGGGGATCTGCGGTATGGAAAAGTCGCGGCTGAAAAGTGAGCATTAGACCCTTTTTTGAGTGACTCCAAATACCGGAGGTAGCCTAAAACCAGCGTTAGGAGCCTCTAACGCTGGTTTTCACGGCTAACGCCAAACTCTAAATCTAGGCCTTAATATTTTACGAATTGAAACATGTCGATCTGTTGCAACTTGTAAACCATCTTTAATAACTTTATCCAAAGTTCTGCGAAATGCCATCCCCTCCATAGCCACGGAGGATGTTGTCTCTGAAACCTGAACAGTTGTAAAATCAACAATTCTTTTAGTGGTGTCCTCCATCAAAGTGTAAGTGCAATATTTAGCACTAAATCCAGGACTGTCACATTGACCGTCACCAATCAGACATAAAGGTACATACGTAAAAGCAGTTATCATCCGATTTCTCTCGGCTTCATAGATGTAGTCTATAGCCGGAAAGAGTAATGTTCTTTGGTATTTGTAAAAAGTACTGGCATTAATGAAGGGCACACACAATAGCTTACAGAAATGCTTTTTTTTTATTGTAGTTATTACCAGTGAATAGAATCGCAGCACTTGCTATTGCATTTCCAGATGGAACACTACCAATCATTGGCTGACTCTGCCACAAATAAAATTGGAAACATATTAAAAAAAAAGAAGTGTGAGAGAGAGAGTGAGAGTGACTAGGTGAGCGTGCGAGAGTCATAGTGTGAGTGAGTAGGTCAGAGAGTTAGTGAGAGATAGATTGTGAGAGTGAGTAGGTGTGAGAGAGAGAGTGAGAGTGACTAGGTTAGCTTGCGAGAGTCATAGTGTGAGTGAGTAGGTCACAGAGTGAGTGAGAGATAAATTGTGAGAGTGAGTAGGTGTGAGAGATAGAGTGAGTAGATGTGAGAGATAGAGTGAGAGTGACTAGGTGAGCATGCGAGAGTCATAGTGTGACTGAGTAGGTCAGAGAGTGAGCGATAGATTGTGAGAGTGAGTAGGTGTGAGAGATAGATTGTGAGAGTGAGTAGGTGTGAGAGAGAGTGTGAGAGTGAGTAGGTGTGAGAGTGAGAGTGACTAGGTGAGCGTGCGAGAGTCATAGTGTGACTGAGTAGGTCAGAGAGTGAGTGAGAGATAGATTGTGAGAGTAAGTAGATGTGAGAGATAGAGTGTGAGAGTGAGTAGGTGTGAGAGTGACTAGGTGAGCGTGCAAGATTAATAGTGTGAGTGAGTAGGTCAGAGAGTGAGTGAGAGATAGATTGCGAGAGTGAGTAGGTGTGAGAGATAGAGTGTGAGAGTGAGTAGGTGTGAGAGTGAGAGTGACTAGGTGAGCGTGCGAGAGTCATAGTGTGAGTGAGTAGGTCTGAGAGTATGTATAAGCATACAATGAGCTACTGGTAAAAATTTTGTTGTGCATCCCTAAGCATATTTAAAAAAAAAACTCCACATTTAAAAAAAGGGTTATAAAAATATAAATTTAATAAAATTGGAAACATATTTAAAAAAAAAAAGTGTGAGAGAGAGAATGAGAGTGACTAGGTGAGCGTCCGAGAGTCATAGTGTGAGTGAGTAGGTCAGAGAGTGAGTGAGACATAGATTGTGAGAGTGAGTAGGTGTGAGAGTGAGAGTGACTAGGTTAGCTTGCGAGAGTCATAGTGTGAGTGAGTAGGTCACAGAGTGAGTGAGAGATAGATTGTGAGAGTGAGTAGGTGTGAGAGATAGAGTGTGAGAGGGAGTAGGTGTGAGAGAGAAAGTGTGTGAGAGTGAGTAGGTGTGAGAGAGTGAGAGTGACTAGGTGAGCGTGCGAGAGTCATAGTGTGACTGAGTAGGTCAGAGAGTGAGTGAGAGATAGATTGTGAGAGTGAGTAGGTCTGAGAGATAGAGTATGAGAGTGAGTAGGTGTGAGAGATAGCGTGTGAGAGTGAGTAGGTGTGAGAGAGAGAGTGTGAGAGTGAGTAGGTGTGAGAGAGAGAGTGTGTGAGAGTGAGTAGGTGTGAGAGAGTGAGAGTGACTAGGTGAGCGTGCGAGAGACATAGTGTGACTGAGTAGGTCAGAGAGTGAGTGAGAGATAGATTGTGAGAGTGAGTAAGTGTGAGAGATAGAGTGTGAGAGTGAGTAGGTGTGAGAAATAGAGTGTGAGAGTGAGTAGGTGTGAGAGTGAGTAGGTGTGAGAGTGAGAGTGACTAGGTGAGCGTGCGAGAGTCATAGTGTGAGTGAGTAGGTCAGAGAGTTAGTGAGAAATAGATTGTGAGAGTGAGTAGGTGTGAGAGAGAGAGTGAGAGTGACTAGGTTAGCTTGCGAGAGTCATAGTGTGAGTGAGTAGGTCACAGAGTGAGTGAGAGATAAATTGTGAGAGTGAGTAGGTGTGAGAGATAGAGTGAGTAGATGTGAGAGATAGAGTGAGAGTGACTAGGTGAGCATGCAAGAGTCATAGTGTGACTGAGTAGGTCAGAGAGTGAGAGATAGATTGTGAGAGTGAGTAGGTGTGAGAGATAGATTGTGAGAGTGAGTAGGTGCTAGAGAGAGAGTGTGTGAGAGGGAGTAGGTGTGAGAGAGTGACTAGGTGAGCATGCGAGAGTCATAGTGTGACTGAGTAGGTCAGAGAGTGAGCGATAGATTGTGAGAGTGAGTAGGTGTGAGAGATAGATTGTGAGAGTGAGTAGGTGTGAGAGTGAGTAGGTGTGAGAGAGAGAGAGTGAGAGTGACTAGGTGAGCGTGCGAGAGTCATAGTGTGACTGAGTAGGTCAGAGAGTGAGTGAGAGATAGATTGTGAGAGTAAGTAGGTGTGAGAGATTGAGAGTGAGTAGGTGTGAGAGAGTGAGAGTGACTAGGTGAGTGTGCAAGATTAATAGTGTGAGTGAGTAGGTCAGAGAGTGAGTGAGAGATAGATTGTGAGAGTGAGTAGGTGTGAGAGATAGAGTGTGAGAGTGAGTAGGTGTGAGAGAGAGAGTGAGAGTGACTAGGTGAGCGTGCGAGAGTCATAGTGTGAGTGAGTAGGTCAGAGAGTATGTATAAGCATACAATGAGCTACTGGTAAAAATTTTGTTGTGCATCCCTAAGCATATTTTTAAAAAAAACTCCACATTTAAAAAAAGGGTTATAAAAATATAAATTTAATAAAATTGGAAACATATTTTAAAAAAAAAGTGTGAGAGAGAGAGTGAGAGTGACTAGGTGAGCGTCCGAGAGTCATAGTGTGAGTGAGTAGGTCAGAGAGTGAGTGAGAGATAGATTGTGAGAGTGAGTAGGTGTGAGAGTGACTAGGTTAGCTTGCGAGAGTCATAGTGTGAGTGAGTAGGTCACAGAGTGAGTGAGAGATAGATTGTGAGAGTGAGTAGGTGTGAGCGATAGAGTGTGAGAGTGAGTAGGTGTGAGAGATAGAGTGTGAGAGTGAGTAGGTGTGAGAGAGAAAGTGTGTGAGAGTGAGTAGGTGTGAGAGAGTGAGAGTGACTAGGTGAGCGTGCGAGAGTCATAGTGTGACTGAGTAGGTCAGAGAGTGATGAGAGATAGATTGTGAGAGTGAGTAGGTCTAAGAGATAGAGTATGAGAGTGAGTAGGTGTGAGAGATAGCGTGTGAGAGTGAGTAGGTGTGAGAGAGAGAGAGAGTGAGAGTGAGTAGGTGTGAGAGAGAGAGAGTGTGAGAGTGAGTAGGTGTGAGAGAGAGAGTGAGAGTGACTAGGTGAGCGTGCGAGAGTCATAGTGTGAGTGAGTAAGTCAGAGAGTATGTATAAGCATACAATGAGCTACTGGTAAAAATTTTGTTGTGCATCCCTAAGCATATTTAAAAAAAACTCCACATTTAAAAAAGGGGTTATAAAAATATAAATTTAATAAAATTGGAAACATATTAAAAAAAAAGAAGTGTGAGAGAGAGAGTGAGAGTGACTAGGTGAGCGTCCGAGAGTCATAGTGTGAGTGAGTAGGTCAGAGTGAGTGAGAGATAGATTGTGAAAGTGAGTAGGTGTGAGAGTGACTAGGTTAGCTTGCGAGAGTCATAGTGTGAGTGAGTAGGTCACAGAGTGAGTGAGAGATAGATTGTGAGAGTGAGTAGGTTTGAGCGATAGAGTGTTAGAGTGAGTAGGTGTGAGCGATAGAGTGTGAGAGTGAGTAGGTGTGAGAGATAGAGTGTGAGAGTGAGTAGGTGTGAGAGAGAAAGTGTGTGAGAGTGAGTAGGTGTGAGAGAGTGAGAGTGACTAGGTGAGCGTGTGAGAGTCATAGTGTGACTGAGTAGGTCAGAGAGTGAGTGAGAGATAGATTGTGAGAGTGAGTAGGTCTGAGAGATAGAGTATGAGAGTGAGTAGGTGTGAGAGATAGCGTGTGAGAGTGAGTAGGTGTGAGAGAGAGAGTGGGAGAGTGAGTAGGTGTGAGAGAGAGAGAGTGTGTGAGAGTGAGTAGGTGTGAGAGAGTGACTAGGTGAGCGCGCAAGTGTCATAGTATGACTGTGTAGGTCAGAGAGTGAGTGAGAGATAGATTGTGAGAGTGAGTAAGTGTGAGAGATAGAGTGTGAGAGTGAGTAGGTGTGAGAAATAGAGTGTGAGAGTGAGTAGGTGTGAGAGAGAGAGAGTGTGAGAGTGAGTAGGTGTGAGAGAGAGAGAGTAAGAGTGACTAGGTGAGCGTGCGAGAGTCATAGTGTGACTGAGTAGGTCAGAGAGTGAGTGAGAGATAGATTGTGAGAGTGAGTAGGTGTGAGAGTGACTAGGTGAGCGTGCGAGAGTCATAGTGTGACTGAGTAGGTCAGAGAATGAGTGAGAGATAGATTGTGAGAGTGAGTAGGTGTGAGAGAGAGTGAGAGTAACTAGGTGAGCGTGCGAGAGTCATAGTGTGAGTGAGTAGGTCAGAGAGTGAGTGAGAGATAGATTGTGAGAGTGAGTAGGTGTGAGAGATAGTGTGAGAGTGACTAGGTTAGCGTGCTAGAGTCATAGTGTGAGTGAGTAGGTCAGAGAGTATGTATAAGCATACAATGAGCTACTGGTAAAAATTTTGTTGTGCATCCCTAAGCATATTTAAAAAAAAACTCCACATTTAAAAAAAGGGTTATAAAAATATAAATTTAATAAAATTGGAAACATATTAAAAAAAAGAAAGAAGTGAGAGAGTGAGAGTGACTAGATGAGTGTCCGAGAGTCATAGTGTGAGTGAGTAGGTCAGAGAGTGAGTGAGAGATAGATTGTAAGAGTGAGTAGGTGTGAGAGTGAGAGTGACTAGGTTAGCTTGCGAGAGTCATAGTGTGAGTGAGTAGGTCACAGAGTGAGTGAGAGAAAGATTGTAAGAGTGAGTAGGTGTGAGAGATAGAATGTGAGAGTAAGTAGGTGTGAGAGAGAGAGTGTTTGAGGGTGAGTAGGTGTGAGAGAGTGAGAGTGACTAGGTGAGCGTGCAAGAGTCATAGTGTTACTGAGTAGGTCAGAGAGTGAGTGAGAGATAGATTGTGAGAGTGAGTAGGTCTGAGAGATAGAGTGTGAGAGTGAGTAGGTGTGAGAGAGAGTGAGAGTGACTAGGTGAGTGTGCGAGAGTCATAGTGTGACTGAGTAGGTCAGAGAGTGAGAGAGATAGATTGTGAGAGTGAGTAAGTGTGAGAGATAGAGTGTGAGAGTGAGTAGGTGTGAGAAATAGAGTGTGAGAGTGAGTAGATGTGAGAGAGAGAGAGTGTGAGAGTGAGTAGGTGTGAGAGAGAAAGTAAGAGGGACTAGGTGAGCGTGCGAGAGTCATAGTGTGACTGAGTAGGTCAGAGAGTGAGTGAGAGATAGATTGTAAGAGTGAGTAGGTGTGAGAGTGAGAGTGACTAGGTTAGCTTGCGAGAGTCATAGTGTGAGTGAGTAGGTCACAGAGTGAGTGAGAGATAGATTGTAAGAGTGAGTAGGTGTGAGAGATAGAGTGTGAGAGTAAGTAGGTGTGAGAGAGAGAGTGTTTGAGGGTGAGTAGGTGTGAGAGAGTGAGAGTGACTAGGTGAGCGTGCAAGAGTCATAGTGTTACTGAGTAGGTCAGAGAGTGAGTGAGAGATAGATTGTGAGAGTGAGTAGGTCTGAGAGATAGAGTGTGAGAGTGAGTAGGTGTGAGAGAGTGAGAGTGACTAGGTGAGCGTGCGAGAGTCATAGTGTGACTGAGTAGGTCAGAGAGTGAGTGAGAGATAGATTGTGAGAGTGAGTAAGTGTGAGAGATAGAGTGTGAGAGTGAGTAGGTGTGAGAAATAGAGTGTGAGAGTGAGTAGATGTGAGAGAGAGAGAGTGTGAGAGTGAGTAGGTGTGAGAGAGAGAGTAAGAGTGACTAGGTGAGCGTGCGAGAGTCATAGTGTGACTGAGTAGGTCAGAGAGAGAGATAGATTGTGAGAGTGAGCAGGTGTGAGAGAGAGAGTGAGAGTGACTAGGTGAGCATGCGAGAGTCATAGTGTGAGTGAGTAGGTCAGAGAGTGAGTGAGAGATAGATTGTGAGAGTGAGTAGGTGTGAGAGTGAGTAGGTGTGAGAGAGTGAGAGTGACTAGGTGAGTGTGCAAGATTAATAGTGTGAGTGAGTAGGTCAGAGAGTAAGTGAGAGATAGATTGTGAGAGTGAGTAGGTGTGAGAGATAGAGTGTGAGAGTGAGTAGGTGTGAGAGAGAGAGTGAGAGTGACTAGGTGAGCATGCGAGAGTCATAGTGTGAGTGAGTAGGTCAGAGAGTGAGTGAGAGATAGATTGTGAGAGTGAGTAGGTGTGAGAGTGAGTAGGTGTGAGAGAGTGAGAGTGACTAGGTGAGTGTGCAAGATTAATAGTGTGAGTGAGTAGGTCAGAGAGTGAGTGAGAGATAGATTGTGAGAGTGAGTAGGTGTGAGAGATAGAGTGTGAGAGTGAGTAGGTGTGAGAGAGAGAGTGAGAGTGACTAGGTGAGCGTGCGAGAGTCATAGTGTGAGTGAGTAGGTCAGAGAGTATGTATAAGCATACAATGAGCTACTGGTAAAAATTTTGTTGTGCATCCCTAAGCATATTTTAAAAAAAAACTCCACATTTAAAAAAAGGGTTATAAAAATATAAATTTAATAAAATTGGAAATATATTTAAAAAAAAAAGTGTGAGAGAGAGAGTGAGAGTGACTAGGTGAGCGTCCGAGAGTCATAGTGTGAGTGAGTAGGTCAGAGAGTGAGTGAGAGATAGATTGTGAGAGTGAGTAGGTGTGAGAGTGACTAGGTTAGCTTGCGAGAGTCATAGTGTGAGTGAGTAGGTCACAGAGTGAGTGAGAGATAGATTGTGAGAGTGAGTAGGTGTGAGCGATAGAGTGTGAGAGTGAGTAGGTGTGAGAGATAGAGTGTGAGAGTGAGTAGGTGTGAGAGAGAAAGTGTGTGAGAGTGAGTAGGTGTGAGAGAGAGAGTGAGAGTGACTAGGTGAGCATGCGAGAGTCATAGTGTGAGTGAGTAGGTCAGAGAGTGAGTGAGAGATAGATTGTGAGAGTGAGTAGGTGTGAGAGTGAGTAGGTGTGAGAGAGTGAGAGTGACTAGGTGAGCGTGCGAGAGTCATAGTGTGAGTGAGTAGGTCAGAGAGTGAGTGAGAGATAGAATGTGAGAGTGAGTAGGTGTGAGAGTGAGTAGGTGTGAGAGAGAGTGAGAGTGACTAGGTGAGCGTGCGAGAGTCATAGTGTGAGTGAGTAGGTCAGAGAGTGAGTGAGAGATAGATTGTGAGAGTGAGTAGGTGTGAAAGTGACTAGGTGAGCGTGCGAGAGTCGGTCACAGAGTGAGTGAGAGCTAGAGTGTGAGAGTGAGTAGGTGTGAGAAATAGAGTGTGAGAGTGAGTAGGTGTGAGAGAGAGAGAGAGTGTGAGAGTGAGTAGGTGTGAGAGAGAGAGAGAGAGTAAGAGTGACTAGGTGAGCGTGCGAGAGTCATAGTGTGACTGAGTAGGTCAGAGAGTGAGTGAGAGATAGATTGTGAGAGTGAGTAGGTGTGAGAGTGACTAGGTGAGCGTGCGAGAGTCATAGTGTGACTGAGTAGGTCAGAGAATGAGTGAGAGATAGATTGTGAGAGTGAGTAGGTGTGAGAGAGAGTGAGAGTGACTAGGTGAGCGTGCGAGAGTCATAGTGTGAGTGAGTAGGTCAGAGAGTGAGTGAGAGATAGATTGTGAGAGTGAGTAGGTGTGAGAGATAGTGTGAGAGTGACTAGGTGAGAGTGCGAGAGTCATAGTGTGAGTGAGTAGGTCAGAGAGTATGTATAAGCATACAATGAGCTACTGGTAAAAATTTTGTCGTGCATCCCTAAGCATATTTAAAAAAAAACTCCACATTTAAAAAAATGGTTATAAAAATATAAATTTAATAAAATTGGAAACATATTAAAAAAAAAAAGAAGTGAGAGAGTGAGAGTGACTAGATGAGCGTCCGAGAGTCATAGTGTGAGTGAGTAGGTCAGAGAGTGAGTGAGAGATATATTGTAAGAGTGAGTAGGTGTGAGAGTGAGTAGGTTAGCTTGCGAGAGTCATAGTGTGAGTGAGTAGGTCACAGAGTGAGTGAGAGATAGATTGTGAGAGTGAGTAGGTGTGAGAGAGAGAGTGAGAGTGACTAGGTTAGCTTGCGAGAGTCATAGTGTGAGTGAGTAGGTCACAGAGTGAGTGAGAGATAGATTGTAAGAGTGAGTAGGTGTGAGAGATAGAGTGTGAGAGTGAGTAGGTGTGAGAGAGAGAGTGTTTGAGGGTGAGTAGGTGTGAGAGAGTGAGAGTGACTAGGTGAGCGTGCAAGAGTCATAGTGTTACTGAGTAGGTCAGAGAGTGAGTGAGAGATAGATTGTGAGAGTGAGTAGGTCTGAGAGATAGAGTGTGAGAGTGAGTAGGTGTGAGAGACAGAGAGTGAGAGTGACTAGGTGAGCGTGCGAGAGTCATAGTGTGACTGAGTAGGTCAGAGAGTGAGTGAGAGATAGATTGTGAGAGTGAGTAAGTGTGAGAGATAGAGTGTGAGAGTGAGTAGGTGTGAGAAATAGAGTGTGAGAGTGAGTAGATGTGAGAGAGAGAGAGTGTGAGAGTGAGTAGGTGTGAGAGAGAGAGTAAGAGTGACTAGGTGAGCGTGCGAGAGTCATAGTGTGACAGTAGGTCAGAGAGTGAGTGAGAGATAGATTGTGAGAGTGAGTAGGTGTGAGAGTGACTAGGTGAGCGTGCGAGAGTCATAGTGTGACTGAGTAGGTCAGAGAGAGAGATAGATTGTGAGAGTGAGAGTGAGAGTGACTAGGTGAGCGTGCGAGAGTCATAGTGTGAGTGAGTAGGTCAGAGAGTGAGTGAGAGATAGATTGTGAGAGTGAGTAGGTGTGAGAGATAGAGTGTGAGAGTGAGTAGGTGTGAGAGAGTGAGAGTGACTAGGTGAGCGTGCGAGAGTCATAGTGTGAGTGAGTAGGTCAGAGAGTGAGTGAGTGAGAGATAGAATGTGAGAATGAGTAGGTGTGAGAGTGAGTAGGTGTGAGAGAGAGAGTGACTAGGTGAGCGTGCGAGAGTCATAGTGTGAGTGAGTAGGTCAGAGTGTGAGTGAGAGATAGATTGTGAGAATGAGTAGGTGTGAGAGTGACTAGGTGAGCGTGCGAGAGTCATAGTGTGAGTGAGTAGGTCACAGAGTGAGTGAGAGCTAGAGTGTGAGAGTGAGTAGGTGTGAGAGAGAGTGAGAGTGACTAGGTGACTAGGTGAGCGTGCAAGAGTCATAGTGTGAGTGAGTAGGTCAGAGAGTGAGTGAGTGATAGATTGTGAGAGTGAGTAGGTGTGAGAGATAGAGTGTGAGAGTGAGTAGGTGTGAGAGTGACTAGGTGAGCGTGCGAGAGTCATAGTGTGATTGAGTAGGTCAGAGAGTGAGTGAGAGATAGATTGTGAGAGTGAGTAGGTGTGAGAGAGAGAGAGTGAGAGTGACTAGGTGAGCGTGCGAGAGTCATAGTTTGAGTGAGTAGGTCACAGAGTGAGTGAGAGATAGATTGTGAGAGTGAGTAGGTGTGAGAGAGTAGGTGTGAGATAGCGTGTGAGAGTGAGTAGGTGTGAGAGAGAGAGAGTGTGAGAGTGAGTAGGTGTGAGAGAAAGTGAGAGTGACAAGGTGAGCGTGCGAGAGTCATAGTGTGACTGAGTAGGTCAGAGAGTGAGTGAGAGATAGATTGTTAGAGTGAGTAGGTGTGAGAGTGACTAGGTGAGCGTGCAAGAGTCATAGTGTGAGTGAGTAGGTCAGAGAGTGAGTGAGAGATAGAGTGAGAGATAGTAATCAAAACTGTATATATATATATTTATTTATGTATGTGTATATATATATATATATATATATATATGTATACAGATTCACAGTGTTAAAAATATAGTGAAAGAAATATATTATACACTTACTGTGTATTGATGACTTGTTGTTGGTCTTCAATGAAGTAATCACGTTCCAAAGGAATTCTGTTCTTGGATGTACTGTAAAAATAAATTTGACAAAGATATTAGTATAAGAAAAAGTATAAATTAAATAAATAAATAAACACTATCTTCAATACATACATAAATGTTTGATTATGTATCTGCAGGGTTTAATGGAAGTAAAAGATAATGAAATCTTTACTAAGGTCTGTCCAGGGGATGAGGTAATGTTATAATAAATACTGAAGACATTTTTTTTTTACGTCTGATTGCCCTTTGACACAATTGGTTTTATAATGTGGTTTAGAGTAATTGAAGTCCCTTTGTGTTTTCCATCACCTATATAGCCAAAGAGCCATTTGTCTAAATCTCTTTTGTATCTTCTGTGGTTATATTGTCCCTTTATGTAGGTAATACCTGTCTGACAGAAAGGTGAAAAAATAGGGTGATGGAACGAACAAAAGAAATTGGATTACTCACCTAATTCTAATACAAATCTAAGGTTTTTTTTCTCTAAGGCCTGACAGACATGTCTAAACCTTGAACAAAAAAAGGATTAATAATCTTTTAAATTCAATTGAGTATATTACATAAATTTTTAATAAGTTAAATGAAATGCTTTATTCAGCAGGGATGATTCTCACATGCTGTAATATCATCTTTTAATCATTTTCCTACTTCAAAGACTAGACCTAATAATTTGTGAGTTTTACAAATATATAATTAATAAAATATTAAACATATAGAAATATTGATTAAAAATTATAAGCATAAGGGGGGCGGAGCCGGAGCCGGCAGCTGCAGAGATGGCAGCATAACTCCGGAGCTCCGCTGTAAAGGCCCTTATAACATCAGGAATCCTGACCATCCTTGCTCCTATAATCCCCTCCAATACTCCCCTGTACCCCTAAAGCCCATGGCAACAACTTAGAGGGACATTTTGCTTCACTTTCCCTGAACCAGGGAGGCACAGCATACCGGACCGAATACAGCCCGGGGATCGGGCCTACACCGGAACTCCACTTCGTCCAGGGTAAGAATTTTCATATACCCTACCACACCAGCTCATTCATATAGTAACAGGCCCACTCCCTACCTGTAATCCAGCCACAATCAGCAATCAGGCACTGCATGCATACCCCCAACTGTCCTGATTTTCGCGGGACAGTCCCGATTTTAGGGGTCTGTCCCCCTGTCCCGGGTTGCTAGCCATCTGTCCCGATTTGCCCCAGGCATTAAAAACATTTTTTTTTTTTTTTTTTTATTCTGTTGGGCCCATACTCAGAAGCAGCTGACTTTGCTCTGACAGGGTTAGATGCCTGTTAAATTCCCTGTGGAAAAGGAATGGTGTGTGGGTTAAGCAGGAGTAAGAAGGCTGTATACACTCTGACCACGGGTAATGGTGACCTCTCTAACCTACCTCTGGTAGTGATGATGTCTAACCCCTGGGGATAATACTAGCATGCCTTCAGTTTTATACAATGAGCAGTGCTAATACCAGGGTAACAAACAGTGGCAGCCGCAGACTGCCAGCTAATGTGCTTGCCAACCCCAGGACCCCATACAATGAATGTAGTGCGTGTGTCTATCTGTATTCATAACTGTGTGTGTGTATCTGTATGTATAAGTTTATGCTATGTAGTGTGTGTGTCTGCATGTATAAGTGTATGCTATGTAGTGTGTGTGTGTGTGTGTCTGCATGTATAAGTGTATGCTATGTAGTGTGTGTGTGTGTGCTGCATGTATAAATGTAAGTTCTGTAGTGTGTGTATGTGTATCTGCATGTATAAGTGTCTGTCTGCATGTATAAGTGTATACTATGTAGTGTCTGTGTATCTGCATGTATAAGTGTATGCTATGTAATGTGTGTGTGTATCTGCCTGTATAAGTGTATGCTATGTAGTGTGTGTGTATCTTCATGTGTAAGTGTATGCTATGTAGTGTGTGTATCTTCATGTGTAAGTGTATGCTATGTACTGTGTGTGTATCTGCATGTATAAGTGTATGCTATGTAGTGTGTGTGTATCTGCATGTATAAGTGTATGCTATGTGTGTGTGTGTGTGTATCTGCATGTGTAAGTGTATGCTATGTAGTGTGTGTGTATCTGCATGTGTAAGTGTATGCTATGTCGTGTGTGTGTGTATTTGCATGTGTAAGTGTATGCTATGTAGCGTGCTACTGTGCATTTTTTGCTGACTTTAAAGGCCAGAATTTAGAATATTACTGGGGAATGCAGAGAGCAGTTTTAAAGAATTTATTATTAAATGTCCAATTAAGATAAAAATATTTAACAATGTCTTTGCAAAGGATTTTTAAATACAGAGCTCACATAGCCATACCAGTGGTTTGAGCTTGTGTTTGATTTGCTGCCTAAGGCCTAGATTTGGAGTTTGGCGGTAGCCGTGAAAACCAGCGTTAGAGGCTCCTAACGCTGGTTTTAGGCTACCTCCGGTATTTGGAGTCACTCAAAAAAGGGTCTAACGCTCACTTTTCAGCCGCGACTTTTCCATACCGCAGATCCCCTTACGTAAATTGCGTATCCTATCTTTTCAATGGGATCTTTCTAACTCCGGTATTTAGAGTCGTGTCTGAAGTGAGCGTTAGAAATCTAACGACAAAACTCCAGCCGCAGAAAAAAGTCAGTAGTTAAGAGCTTTCTGGGCTAACGCCGGTTCATAAAGCTCTTAACTACTGTGCCCTAAAGTACACTAACACCCATAAACTACCTATGTACCCCTAAACCGAGGTCCCCCCACATCGCCGCCACTCGATTAAATTTTTTTAACCCCTAATCTGCCGACCGCCACCTACGTTATACTTATGTACCCCTAATCTGCTGCCCCTAACACCGCCGACCCCTATATTATATTTATTAACCCCTAATCTGCCGCCCACAACATCGCCTCCACCTGCCTACACTTATTAACCCCTAATCTGCCGACCGGACCGCACCGCTATTATAATAAAGTTATTAACCCCTAATCCGCCTCACTAACCCTATAATAAATAGTATTAACTCCTAATCTGCCCTCCCTAACATCGCCGACACCTAACTTCAAACATTAACCCCTAATCTGCCGACCGGAGCTCACCGCTATTCTAATAAATGTATTAACCCCTAAAGCTAAGTCTAACACTAACACCCCCTAACTTAAATATAATTTTAATCTAACGAAATTAATTAACTCTTATTAAATAAATTATTCCTATTTAAAGCTAAATACTTACCTGTAAAATAAATCCTAATATAGCTACAATATAAATTATAATTATATTATAGCTATTTTAGGATTAATATTTATTTTACAGGTAACTTTGTATTTATTTTAACCAGGTACAATAGCTATTAAATAGTTAAGAACTATTTAATAGCTAAAATAGTTAAAATAATTACAAAATTACCTGTAAAATAAATCCTAACCTAAGTTACAATTAAACCTAACACTACACTAGCAATAAATTCATTAAATAAAATACCTACAATTATCTACAATTAAACCTAACACTACCCTATCAATAAATTAATTAAATAAAATATCTACAAATAAATACAATGAAATAAACTAACTAAAGTACAAAAAATAAAAAAGAACTAAGTTACAAAAAATAAAAAAATATTTACAAACATAAGAAAAATATTACAACAATTTTAAACTAATTACACCTACTCTAAGCCCCCTAATAAAATAACAAAGCCCCCCAAAATAAAAAAATGCCCTACCCTATTCTAAATTACTAAAGTTCAAAGCTCTTTTACCTTACCAGCCCTGAACAGGGCCCTTTGCGGGGCATGCCGCAAGAAATTCAGCTCTTTTGCCTGTAAAAAAACACATACAATACCCCCCCAACATTACAACCCACCACCCACATACCCCTAATCTAACCCAAACCCCCTTAAATAAACCTAACACTAAGCCCCTGAAGATCTTCCTACCTTATCTTCACCATACCAGGTATCACCGATCCGTCCTGGCTCCGATATCTTCATCTAAGCCCAAGCGGGGGCTAGACATCCATCATCCGACGGCTGAAGAAGTCCAGAAGAGGCTCCAAAGTCTTCATCCTATCCGGGAAAAAGAGTAGATCCGGACCAGCAACCATCTTCTTCCAAGCGGCATCTTCTATCTTCATCCGATGAGGACCGGCTCCATCTTGAAGACCTCCACCGCGGACCCATCTTCTTCCGACGACGCCTACTAGCCGAATGACGGTTCCTTTAAATGACGTCATCCAAGATGGCGTCCCTCGAATTCCGATTGGCTGATAGGATTCTATCAGCCAATCGGAATTAAGGTAGGAATATTCTGATTGGCTGATGGAATCAGCCAATCAGATTGAGCTCGCATTCTATTGGCTGATCGGAACAGCCAATAGAATGCGAGCTCAATCTAATTGGCTGATTGGATCAGCCAATCGGATTGAACTTGATTCTGATTGGCTGATTCCATCAGCCAATCAGAATATTCCTACCTTAATTCCGATTGGCTGATAGAATCCTATCAGCCAATCGGAATTCGAGGGACGCCATCTTGGATGACGTCATTTAAAGGAACCGTCATTCGTCGTTCAGTCGTCGGCCAGGATGGATGTACCGCGTCGGATGGAAGATGATGGCTCCCGAAGAAAGAAGATTGAAGATGCCGTTGATAGAAGACTTCATTAGGATCATGGACCTCTTCAGCTCCCGCTTGGATGAAGACTTCATCCGGATCATGGACCTCTTCAGCTCCCGCTTGGATGATGACTTCAGCCGGATCATGGACCTCTTCAGCCCCCCGCTTGTGCTTGGATCAGGACATCGGAGGAGCTCTTCTGGATCGATCGGTGAACCTGGTATGGTGAAGATAAGGTAGGAAGATCTTCAGGGGCTTAGTGTTAGGTTTATTTAAGGGGGGTCTGGGTTAGATTAGGGGTATGTGGGTGGTGGGGGGGGGGTATTGTATGTTTTTTTTTACAGGCAAAAGAGCTGAACTTCTTGGGGCATGCCCCGCAAAGGGCCCTATTCAGGGCTGGTAAGGTAAAAGAGCTTTGAACTTTAGTAATTTAGAATAGGGTAGGGGCATTTTTTTATTTTGGGGGGCTTTGTTATTTTATTAGGGGGCTTAGAGTAGGTGTAATTAGTTTAAAATTGTTGTAATATTTTTCATAGGTTTGTAAATATTTTATTATTTTTTGTAACTTAGTTCTTTTTTATTTTTTGTACTTTAGTTAGTTTATTTCATTGTAGTTATTTGTAGGTATTGTATTTAATTAATTTATTGATAGTGTAGTATTAGGTTTAATTGTAGGTAATTGTAGGTATTTTATTTAATTAATTTATTGATAGTGTAGTGTTAGGTTTAATTGTAACTTAGTTTAGGATTTATTTTACAGGTAAATTTGTAATTATTTTAACTATTTTAGCTATTAAATAGTTCTTAACTATTTAATAGCTATTGTACCTGGTTAAAATAAATACAAAGTTACCTGTAAAATAAATATTAATCCTAAAATAGCTATAATATCATTATAATTTATATTGTAGCTATGTTAGGATTTATTTTACAGGTAAGTATTTAGCTTTAAATAGGAATAATTTATTTAATAAGAGTTAATTAATTTCGTTAGATTAAAATTATATTTAATTTAGGGGGTGTTAGTGTTAGGGTTAGACTTAGCTTTAGGGGTTAATACATTTATTAGAATAGTGGTGAGCTCCAGTCGGCAGATTAGGGGTTAATAATTGAAGTTATGTGTCGGCGATGTTAGGGAGGGCAGATTAGGGGTTAATACTATTTATTATAGGGTTAGTGAGGCAGATTAGGGGTTAATAACTTTATTATAATAGCGGTGCGGTCCGGTCGGCAGATTAGGGGTTAATAAGTGTAGGCAGGTGGAGGCGACGTTGTGGGGGGCAGATTAGGGGTTAATAAATATAATATAGGGGTCGGCGATGTTAGGGCAGCAGATTAGGGGTACATAGGGATAATGTAAGTAGCGGCGGTTTACGGAGCGGCAGATTAGGGGTTAATAATAATATGCAGGGGTCAGCGATAGCGGGGGCGGCAGATTAGGGGTTAATAAGTGTAAGGTTAGGGGTGTTTAGACTCGGGGTACATGTTAAAGTGTTAGGTGCAGACGTAGGAGGTGTTTCCCAATAGCAAACAATGGGGCTGCGTTAGGAGCTGAACGCGGCTTTTTTGCAGGTGTTAGGTTTTTTTTCAGCTCAAACAGCCCCATTGTTTCCTATGGGGGAATCGTGCACGAGCACGTTTTTGAGGCTGGCCGCGTCCGTAAGCAACTCTGGTATCGAGAGTTGCAGTTGCGTTAAATATGCTCTACGCTCCTTTTTTGGAGCCTAACGCTGACATTCTGTGGACTCTCAATACCAGAGTTATTTTTATGGTGCGGCCAGAAAAAAGCCAGCGTTAGCTTTTCGGGTTGTTACCGACAAAACTCTAAATCTAGCCGTATGTGTATTAAAATCTCTGACTTTATTTAGAATTTTATTTATATTACTTTGGTCTTATGATTTTTTAGGCCCCGCCCACCACATTTCAATTTTTTTGCCGTGGGGGTGTCCCTCTTTTGAATTTTGAAATGTTGGGAGGTATGCTGCATGGCCCTTACAGGCCCCTACTAAAAATCGATCCCAGGGATCGGGCCTACTACAGAACTAGTTCCGGTTACAGACCAGCTGCATAGCTCAACCTATTCTATATCCCTGATCAATACAACAGGAACTATAGCTCCAACATTTCACACCAGCCTGCGCAAAAACAGAGAAAAAAAAAAAAGGGGAGAGAAGAAAATAAATAGCAACTGAGCTGCCTTTAACCACCAATGCTGCAGCTTTTTTGAAACACAAACCTATAGAAATATTCTTTGCTTGGCCTTTAAATTCAGCTTGGGGACCTAAACCTCTTCTCTATAAATTTGCCACTGTGATTACAACACGGACCTTCATCCCCTCAGTCTGCAATATATTGCTAACAAGCACCTTTCATTTATTATCAGTGAGCACAAAATCTCTTTGACTGTTTTGGTGCTAAATTCATTAAATAGCACACAACTTGCATGACTTATATTGCATAAGGCAATTTTACCATGAGAGGCCCAAGACCACGCCACGTGCACCTTTTGTTCAATATGGCGACTAAACAAAATATCAAACAAGATAAAATGCCAAAATCTACGGCAGGGAAATCAAACTTAATGTCTTCCTTCTTACATAGTGCAGATACAACGCATACCTCTCCTGCTTCCCTCAAAACTGGGGACAAAACTCCTCAGACTCAGTCACAGGAATCTCAACCAAACAGAACTTTTACCAACAGACTGCCAGCTCTCTCCTTCTTTTTTACCAAATTTACCTTCGAAAAAGGATATTGCGGACATAGTCCGTTCCTGTATCAGAGAAGAACTGGCGGAATTAAAACAGGACATTCACACCTTAGGTTTTCAGGTCGAAACCCTTGAAAGCAACCTAGACCTCATTAAAGGAGATGTACAACAATTAACAGATCAAGTAACCTCGCAGCAGGAGACCATAACCTCACTTCAAGACAAACTCGATGATCTCGAGAACCGAAGTAGGTGCAAAAATATACGCATCAGAGGAGTGCCAGAATCGGTCTTGCCCAGAGATTTCCCGGTTTACTTACAGGACCTATTTCGACACTTGAAAGAACCTTCCTACACTGAGGATATCCCATAGGTCAGAGCCCATAGAACTCTGAGGCCAAAACCGCCTGATTCAGCCCCACCAAGGGATTTTGTGATCCACCTTAAGAATTTTCAAGAAAAAGAAATGCTCTTACTACAATCCCGCAAAACTCAGCCCGTAAGATTCAGGGGCAATGTCCTACAATTCTTTCAGGACTTATCAACCCGCACCTTACAACGCAGGAAGGAATTTTCGCCCCTTACTGCCCTGCTAAGAAATAAAAGAATTCCTTACAGATGGGGCTTTCCAACACACCTTTGGACTATAAGCAACAGCACCAAGTGGTCTGCAGGACCCCAGAGGACACTCAAACCTTTTGCACAGCGCTTGGACTTGAATCCCCTACAGAAACTCCTACTGAGCCACGGAGCTCGCAAATTTCCAAAGGACGAAGCAACCCAGGTGAATCCTGGCACACAGCTCTTCCCAAGAGAAGCAAGTCAAAAGACACCACTGCCAGAAGACAAACCACCACCAGCTCAGCCTCTTCTGATAATTCACCTTTGTGAACTCTTTGCCCCTAGTTTTGGGACACTGAATAAAGAGACTTATAGTTTGGACTATGTTGCCTCCCTGGGACAAGCAAGTATTTGTCATCATTTATTTGTTTTTCAACTCAGTAAGCCATAATCTCTTGCCATTCATAGAGTATGAGCAAGAGCAGACTTAATAACCCCTCTCCAATATTTACTCTTCCCCCCTCCCTACCTATCCCTTTCCCCCCTTCCCATCCCTCTGACCCACCTCCCTCACCTTCTCTCCCATCAGGATTCCTAACCAATTTTACTAAAATATCTAGAACTTAAAGGGCGCTTTATGGTAATGCCCCCAACCTACTCTCAGTTATGACCTATAATAGGAAGGGAGACTTTTTGTTTTTTGTTATAATGTTACTGTTTTCCATAATTCACAATGTTATAATGTTTGTTGCGAGACACTGTTTAAGTTATCACTTGTTAAATGAATGTTTTCCTCCTGCAGAAATATGCTATAAAATACACTCATACCACAAGCTTTATATGACCTTATTCACACAACCAGACAGCACACCTCAGCAAAAATACCATGTCGTTTAAAATTAAGGATGATGAAATCCGTAAACTGAACCTTCTTACACAAAACGCTAAGGGACTCAGCTCACCCCACAAAAGATCTAAAGCCCTCTTAGACCTCTCAAAAAGACAGGTATATATCTTGTTCCTGCAAGAGACTCATTTTAAAAGAAACAAGGAACCCAAATACTTTGGGAAAACGTTTACCATCCACTATCATAGCTCCAATACCTCAAAAAGAAGTGGAGTTAGTATCTTATTGCACAAGTCACTTCCCTTCACACATATTCAAACCTCTAAAGACTCTGAAGGTCGATTCCTCAGGCTGGTGGGCCTGCTTTATGGTAGACCTATCACATTGATAAACATCTATGCCCCAAATGCAAAGCAAGCCCCTTTTTTTAAACAAATATTTAATCAAATTGTAGACATTGCAAAAAAACCAGTATTTGTCGCGGGAGACTTTAATGTCCCCATTCAACCCACCAAGGACAGCTCCAACCCCACAATAGCGATATCAAAAAAAGTTACTAATGTATTATGGACAGGCTTGAGAAATCTTAACCTTCATGATACCTGGCGTTTCATCCACCAGGACACCCGAGATTATACTTTCTTCTCCCACCCTAACAAAACGCACAGTCGCATAGACTACATTTTCACCAACCAACCAGCTCTAGCCTTAATCAACAGATGCATTATTTCCCCCACATCGTGGTCAGACCATTCAGCGGTAAAATTAAACATATCATGGACAAACACCCCTCTAACATCATACACGTGGAAATTAGATAACTCCCTCCTTAACAATCCAGACACAATTATGAAACTCACTAACACCATCGAAGAATATTTTCAACTTAACATACCCTCGACAACTAATAAATATACAATCTGGGAGGCGCATAAATGCGTGCTCAGAGGTGAATTAATTAAACTAAAGGCTCATTTCCAAAAACTACACAGACAGCAATATAATGAACTATCAGACACCTTTGCTTGCCTAGACCTAGCCCATAAAATATCTCCTACAGACCCAAATATACTGAACGACCTACAAAATGCCAGACGAGCATTAGACGGCTTTCTACAAATAGAATACCAGACGCTTTGCGCAAAAACCAACAGCATGTATTCTTTTATGAAAGCAACAGGTCAGGCAAGTTATTAGCAAGAGCCCTGAAAAAAAAGAGATTGAAATCATATATTAACGAACTACAAACACTTAATCGCCCCTATACTCTAAAAACCACTAAAGATATTTTACAATCCTTTCACGACTATTATTCCACCTTATATAATATTCAAGAAGAAGTACCCTCTCAAGGCCCTTCCCCAGACCTGATTTCTTATACTCCAGTGCGCAACTGCCTAATATAACACCGGATCAACTTAAAACCCTCAACAACCCCATTACCCAAACTGAACTCCTCACAGCCATAAAATCACTTAATAATGGGAAAAGCCCAGGACCAGACGGTTTCACTGGAAAGTATTATCACACCTTCTCCTCTCAACTCTCCCCTTACCTTACTCAACTATTCAACGAGGTTACAGACACTAACCCATTTCCACAATCCATGCTGGAAGCGCAAGTAGTAGTGATCCCGAAACCAGGTAAACCCCCTACAACCCCCGCTAACTTCCGCCCAATCTCCCTCCTCAACATAGATATCAAACTTTATGCTAAAATATTGGCCACCCGTATTAACTCAATACTCCCGTCAATCATACATATTAATCAGGCCGGTTTCACTCCTCTTAGAGAAGCTAAAGATAATACGACCAAGATCCTATTATTAATGGAATATGCAGTTAGCAACCACATCCCCTCCGTGTTTATCTCCATGGATGCGGAGAAAGCCTTTGATAGGCTCAACTGGTAATTTCTGAAAGAGGCACTCACACACTTTGGCTTTGACCCAGCTTTCACAGGAAAAATATTCTCCCTTTACAATAACCCCCAAGCCAAAATAAAATTGAACGACACCTTGTCCCAACCATTTTCGATCACAAACGGTACGAGACAGGGATGTCCCCTCTCCCCTATATTATTTATCCTTGCTATGGAGGTTTTAGCCCCACATATCAGACATAACACAGATATACAGGGGTTCACAATTGCTCACCAGGAATACAAAGCTACCTTGTACGCTGATGATCTTTTTCTCACATTAACAAGACCTCACGACTCACTCCCCCCCTTGTTCAAACACTACATACCTACGGCACCTTTTCAAATTTCAAAATAAATATTACCAAGTCAGAATTACTCCCACTTGGATTACAAGCAGAGGAAATCACTGCGATACAGACACTTGTACACTTTCGCATACAACTGTGCTTTATAAAATACCTCGGAGTTCATATTTCCCCCCATATACAAGTAACACTTGACACCAATTATAAAGTCATAACCGATACAATACAAAGCATGTTGCGAACCTGGAGCAATAAACCAATCTCATGGTTAGGCAGAATTAATTCGGTCAAAATGATGCTCCTCCCCAAGATACTATATCTCTTCCAAACTCTCCCAATCCCTGGATAAAATGTGCATAGAATGGTTTAGATACCATCAACTAACGGACTTTCTCACCAAACACCCACATAAGCCGCAACTTTTTCGCTCCCAGACTAGCTTCGAGGGCAGCTGCATCCATGACAACCTTCAAAGGGGATTTCTATCTTTTGCATATCAATTACTTATACAACCAAACAGCATGTCCCTCCCCTCATACACGCAAAAATAGGAAGCAGAGATTGGCACTACTCAATCCCCAAAGGAATGGCAAAACATCTTCTACATGACAAAATCCTCTTCGTCCATTTACGTAATGGAAATGAACGTTAAGTTACTATACAGATGGTACTACACTCCCCATCGACTACACACTATTTTCCCCACACATTCACCGGAATGCTGGAGAGGCTGCCAAAATATTGGCACCTCTACACACATATGGTGGACATGCCCAATAGCTCAAGCATATTGGGAAGCCATCAGAGTTGAATTCGAAAAGGTCTTATCTCTAACCTTCAAGCTTGATATTTGGCTTTTCATCTTTAATAAATTTCCCAAAATAACATGCAAACTACGACTAGCCCTGCTGACTATCATGACAAACTCTGCAAAACAACTAATTCCCAAAAACTGGAAAGGTAGTACACTCCCATCTATCCATGTCTGGAGAGAAACAACCACCCAATCCCTCCAACTAGAAAAATATCGCTATTCCCGTAACAAACAGATAGCCGACTACCACTCGATATGCTTTTTGTGGGAGGAATACCTTAATCAGA
Organism: Bombina bombina; assembly: GCF_027579735.1. NCBI lineage: Eukaryota > Metazoa > Chordata > Amphibia > Anura > Bombinatoridae > Bombina > Bombina bombina. The sequence goes on along the minus strand of NC_069505.1, from coordinate 468,316,818 downwards.
AACCCCCCACACTCGAGACCACCACCCTTATATCCCCCCCTCAAACTTAAAATTATTAACCACCCCTGAATGAAGAATTACCATCCTAAACTGGACAGAAGGTCATTCCAATAGTCCGACAATCAATGACATAATAGTTTCTACTCTACAGGAGCCGTATATATTTATATTATTATTTACATTTGTACCGTTCACTGTAACTGTTCATTTATTTATGGGTTTTATTTCTCCCTCATCTAGTTCAAATAACTTACTTGTGCAACTTAAACTTGTTTATTTAATGATAAATATATCCACAACTTATTTTTGTTTACAAAAAAAAATAAAAAAAAATTTGTATCATAATCCAAGTATATGGAAACATTGTTATCACAACGTTGCATATGTAACTGTTTCTATTTTGCATTGTATGCAGTGATTATATGTTATTCAATAAAGCTTTTGGAAAAAAAAAATTATAAGCATACAATGAGCTACTGGTAAAATTTTTGTGGTGCATCCCTAAGCATATTTAAAGGGACACTGAACCCAAATTTTTTCTTTCGTGATGCAGATAGAGCATGCATTTTTAAGCAACTTTCTAATTTACTCCTATTATCAATTTGTATTTGTTCTCTTGCTATCTTTATTTGAAAAAGAAAGTCCAGAACCTTGGACAACACTTGTTTATTGGTGGATGAATGTATCCACCAATCGGCAAGAACAACCCAGGTTGTTCACCAAAATGGGCCGGCATTTAAACTTACATTCTTGATTTTCAAATAAAGATACCAAGAGAATGAAGAACATTTGCTAATAGGAGTAAATTAGAAAGTTCCTTAAAATTGCATGTTCTATCTGAATCACAAAAGAAAAGAATTGGAAACATATTTTTTTTTTAAAAAGAAGTAGATTCAGCTTGTTTTTTTTTGGGGGGGGGGGAATTTGATATTAGGAGATACATTAAAAAAAATATGCTGAATTATAATTAGTTATTTTAACAATTTTTCATTACATAAAATCTTGACTAATTATAGAAGCCACTGAGCCATGGTTTATTTCTGGCTACTAAGTCTTAGTATATTTGCACAGAAGAATCCTTCACTGGCTTCTAAAAACAATGATTTGGTCATATAATTCAACATAAATTTGTCACCATCAGCACTGAATATTTATTTTGTATTACAGCACTAGCTCTTCATTCCCTATTATATTTTTGGGTATTTAAAATAATCAGCATCAAATTAGATAGTGTTCCAAAATCATAATGTGTATCCAATATTTTTATAATTAAATTTATATTCAATATGACATCAATCTTTTATGATTTTTGTATCAATGTATATTATGTCTTAGTGAATATAAATTGCAATAATCAAATATTACATACACGATCTGCGCATAGGAAGCAGATCCTCGGACTTCCGTTGGGGGCGGTGCAGTATAGTTTACCTGCACGCAGGTGTGGTGAGAGGACGCCTTCTACCGGTTCCCCGCTCTCTGCCACGTACCTGGGTAATCCACCCCAGGTTGAGAAGGTGGCATTCCGCAGAGTTTGTTTCCTGCTGAGGGCTGGAAGTCCGTTGAAGCCGAATTGGCTGCGACTGCGGGGCAGTCCGAATTTTGAAAAATCCCTTTTATTAGGGACATCACAGAAAGATCCGCAAGCTGGTGCCGATAATAAGCAAAGGAAGAGCTTGTGCTGGGCAGTCAAGTCACCTACCCCCCTGGATGGGGTTCGCCTTTTCTGGTGCAGTGGTGTTGGGAGTTGGAGCGCATTAAGTGGCCAGTGCCGGTTATGATAAGCCCCACTGGGGTTGGATACTTTCCAAGACGCCAGCCGGTAAGCTAGGAGTTAAGAAGGGAAAGAAAAACCTTGTGTTGCACCTGTTGGGTCAGTGTACGCCCCTTGCTCCTGGCTGTGTAGCAGGTAAGAGCTGCAGCTGTGAAAGACTTATCGCTAGATTTGGCACCGCTTGAGAACTGTGTATCTTTATACCTAATGTGCTGGAAACTGCTATTATTTATTATTTGAGCCAAGGCTGTTTGGAAAAGTCTTCGTGCCATGAAAAATTCTTCGTGCCATGAGCACAAATGCTCGCAGCTTAGGAAATAAATTACCTGAACTCATTTCAATAATGACTAGGGACAACTTGGATTTAGTAGCTATAACAGAAACATGGTACAATGATTTGCATGACTGGGACATAGTCATACCTGGATACAGGTTATTTAAAAAGAACAGAGTAGGAAAGAAAGGTGGAGGAGTTGCTTTGTATGTAAATGAAAATATAAAGGTTACTGAAATTGTAGGAACAAATGATGAGGTGGAAAGTATTTGGGTGACTTTGGAAATTGGAGATAAAAATGTTTTTAGAATAGGGGTTGTATATAGGCCTCCATTGCAGGATGAAAAACTGGACAATCTGTTATTAGATGAAATAACCAAAATGACCATGAAGGGTAAGGTTATAGTACTGGGGGACTTTAATTTGCCAGATATAGACTGGAAGATTCCTTCTGCTAGATCGGCTAGAAGCAGGTATATTCTTGAATCTCTGCTAGGGGAATCACTTGAACAATTAGTCAAGGAACCAACTCGTAAGGAAGCTATATTAGATCTAATACTTACAAACAGTGATACAGTTTCAGATGTGTCTGTAGGTGAGAACTTAGGATCCAGTGATCATCAATCTGTTTGGTTTAGTATTCATGTTTCAGGAACTGTCCACCCAGACTAAAACAAAAGTTTTAGACTTTAGGACGCAGATTTTTCATTAATGGGAGAATACCTAAAGAAAACTATTTAAAGGGAAAACTCTTATACAGGGGTTCAAGAACAGTGGGAATTGTGAAAGGTGCCATTTTAGATGCAACCGCACCACTGTATTAGACATGTCTGTAAAAGTAAAAGAAAGCGGTAACCAATTTGGTTTTCCAAAGAAAGTAGCACATGCTGTAAAGACAAAAAAGATAGCTTATAAAAAATTACAGACACACACAAGCCAGATGATGATATGAAAATATGGAGACTCCAACAAAAAAGACTAAGCAGTTAATTAGGAAGGTTAAAGCTCATGCAGAAGAGAAGATAGCACAGTCAGTAAAACATGGGGACAAAACATTCTTTAGATATATCAGTGAAAGAAGAAAAAATAAGGTAGGAATAGTAAAATTGAAATCAGTTGATGGTAGAATAATAGAAGGAGATAAGCAGATTGCAGACTGTCTCAATGATTACTTCTGTTCTGTTTTCACTAAAGATTGTGAAGATACAATGTCTACATTAAGGGATGCTACGCAAAATAGAAACAAGCTTAACAGTAATCTTTTTACAGAGGATGAGGTTTTGTTAGCATTATCAAAAATAAATGTTACAAAGGCAGTGGTCCTGATAATATTCATCCAAGGGTTTTAAAAGAACTTCCGATCAGTGCTAACTGTCCCATTAACTGATCTGTTTAATCAGTCACTATTAACAGGAGCTGTCCCAGATGATTGGAGAATAGCAAATGTAATACCCCTTCATAAAAAGGGCAGTAGAGAAGAATCTGGCAACTACAGGCCAGTTAGTTTAACTTCAGTAGTAGGGAAATTAATGGAAAGCCTCTTAAAAGAAAGAATTATGACTTACATAAAGACAAACAATTTAGAGGACCAAAATCAGCATGGTTTTACTTCAGGGAGATCATGTCAGACTAATCTAATTGACTTCTTTGATTATGTAACAAAAGTATTAGGACAAGGGGAGGAGCAGTTGATGTAGCATATCTAGATTTCAGCAAAGCATTTGACACCGTCCCACACAATAAACTTATTCACAAACTATATCTCCTTGGTCTAGATTCAAAAATTGTGAACTGGGTGGAATGCTGGCTTAAGGACAGAAAACAAAGTGTCTTAGTAAATGGAGTTCATTCAGCAGAGGGGGCTGGTACTAGTGGTGTTCCTCAGGGGTCAGTTCTGGGGCCTGTTTTGTTTAACATATTTATCTGCGATATCAGCAAAGGGCTACAGGGGAAGTATGTCTCTTTGCAGATGATACAAAAATTTGCAACAGAGTGGATTTTCCAGGGGGGGTAGACAAAATGAGAAGTGATATACAAACAATTGGAGGATTGGACAAACGACTGGGGTCTAAAGTTTAACACAGCAAAGTGTAAAATAATGCATTTAGGGAAGAAAAATCCAAATGTTAATTACAGACTCAATGACACTTTACTGACTGTTACAGACGAGGAACAGGACTTGGGAATTATTATTTCAGATGATTTAAAACTTAGTAAACAATGTAGTAATGCAGCGAGTAAGGCAAGCAGAATGCTTGGATGTATTGGTAGAGGTATTTGCAGCAGAAATAGTAAGGTTCTTATGCCACTTTATAGATCATTAGTTAGGCCTCATCTTGAGTATTGTGTGCAGTTCTGGAGACCATATCTTCAGAAGGATATTAACAAACTTGAATCTGTGCAAAGGAGGGCTACCAAAATGGTACATGGTCTAAAAATAAAACTTACCAGGATAGGCTCATTGACCTAAATATGTATAGCTTAGAGGAGAGAAGGGAAAGAGGTGATATGATAGCAACTTTCAAGTACATTAAAGGGTTTAGTAAAACTGAGGCTGTGGGTATTTTATATAAAATGGAAAATTCAAGAACAAGGGGTCATGAGCTCAAGCTAAAGGGTAGTAGATTCAGAAGTATTTGAGGAAGCACTTCTTTACAGAAAGAGTGATTGATTTATGGAATAAACTTCCTCAAGAGGTAGTAGCAACAAACTCTGTGGGGGACTTTAAAAATGCATGGGACAAGCATAGGGCTATCCTACGAACTAGATAAGTTTATACTGTTAGGTAAGGTCGGGCAGACTTGCTGGGCCTATGGCTCTTATCTGCCGTCAATATCTATGTTTCTATATACCAGGCTCCCGGCTCCGCTAAGCCTTGTGTATTATCTTGCTGTGGCCAGAGTCACTTGTGCAGGGAAGGGTACAGGAGCAGATTAAGAGAATTCCACGTTGTACAGGAGTGGTGAGAAGGCCAGTATCCTTGTTTTGCACATAATATTTGCCTGCAGTTATACGGGGTACTCTTACCTTGGTCTGGGTCTCCAGTAAACTCCTTCTCTCCTGGAAAGTTCTACCGTAACACAGAGCTGTACGGTTAAGGAGGTTTGGAATAAAATTACCCTTTAACCAGCTGGATACATATTAAATTTTGGAGAATTCAGGTGTAGTGGAGGAGGTGAGGGCACCTGAAAGAGGCCGCAAAGGTTAGCATTGTGTCTGCATTGGAGTTCGTTAAAAGCAAGCGCATTGTCTCCCATACGCTAACTGTCACTTTGCAAGGAGTCCTATCACTTTACTGGACCGGTGGTCTTAGACTATGATTTGGATCCCTATTTGTTTTTTGGGAATTTGACGATGGTGTGTAAGTAGGAAAGGAAAAAGGGAGAAAGAGGAGAGAGAAGGAGGGGGAAAGAAGAAAAAGGACTAAAAGGAATGCAAAAGTCAAAGGAAGGCTAAAGACTAGCTAAGTTCATTCCAATAAGTCTAACATTGTCACTAAAGACGTTTTTGGTTTGATATGGACTGTATTAATTGAGGTATTAACTGTATATCATTTGTGCCCTACAGGTATATTTTGAGTAAGTTTAATTCCTTGTTTAAAAATGTTTCTGTTTAAAGGGGGTTGTATTGGCCAATAATGACCTTATTGGGTGAATTAATTACATGTATATACAGGTTGAAAAGTAGTTGAAGCTTTAATATTGGTTGGTAACTGAGTTCAGGTAAAAGACAGATTTAGAGAGTGCTTTGGGCATCAGGCTGTAATATCACTTTGTTTGCTGTGCTTAATAATTTCACTAGTTTTTTTGTTTTTTTTTTCTCACTTAAGTAGTGCTGGTTGTGATACCGGATTTTCACGCTTTGTCATTTCAATTTGTTTTTTTTGTTTTTTTTGTTTTTTTTTTCTCTCCCACTCTTTTAAAACATTTAAGGTTTCTCGGCAGGACCTTCATGTCCCCTAATTACACCCTTTTTTTTTTTTTCCTCTCTTTCTCCCTAAAATACTTTCACTAGAATAATATTAATTCACTGTATTATAGACACATGGGAAAATTTGTGACACAAGGTAAGGTTAATTCACCAAGAATGCCTGTTAAAACGGATAAAAAAGCTAAACTGACAGATGTTGGTATAGAAAATATGCCTGATAATATTCCTACTGAAACTCATACTCTGGTTGCCCAACTTGCTGATATTTTTACCCCCCAATTTGAGAGCATTAAAAAAGAGTTGGGGACTATTTCCGCCGACTTGAGTCTATTATCTGTTGAGGTGAGACAATTTGCCTCCCGAATGCAGGAGGCAGAGGACAGAATTTCTACACTAGAAGACAGAGTCCATATACAAGAGGAGACTATCTCCAGTCAAGATACCAAAATGAATGCATTACAATTACGCCTTGAGGATCTAGAGGATCGCTCAAGGCGTAATAACATTCGTATTGTAGGCCTGCCCGAGTCCCCCGAATTTGAGGATCTCATGCAATTTACAACTGTTACATTGCCCAAAGCGTTAGGGTTCCCCCCTCAGCAAATACCGCTATCCATAGAAAGAGCCCATAGGGTGGGCCCAAGAAATTCCCCTGGAAATGGTAGGGCAAAAGATAGAATGGTTATTTTTAAACTCTTAAAGTTCCAGGATAAAGTGGAAATTTTCAAAATGTATAGGAAAAGGGCTCCGTTTATGATAGGGAATAATAAGATTTTATTGTTCCAGAATTTCTCCTCTGAGACAGCGGCGAGGAGGAAGCTGATGTCCCCGTTCTGCTCCCAACTTATTAAGGCAGGACTACGTGCCTGGATGATTTATCCGACCAAGATTATAGTAGAGGATGGGGACAGTAGACTGACCTTCGCGGAGGTCTCAGAGGTGAAGAATATTATTCATGCAACAGTCCTAGGGGCCCGATTATTGGGGTTTTTTTTCTTTTTTTTATGCTTTCTTTAGAAGAGCTGCAAAGAATGGTATATGTCTTGAAGTGTTCTAGGGGTTCTTCCCTAGGAAAGGTTATAAGGATGCCTCCGTCAGTAAGGATGTCTCTATTTATGATGATCAATGCTGTTTTTTTAATGTTTTATGTCTGGGATGTTGTGATGGGTTTGTGTTTTTTTTTTTTGGTTTCCCTTTTTTTTTTTTTTTTTTTCTTTCCCGTTTTGCTGTGGGCTTCCTTCCTCAGTTGCCGTTTTTACTCTATTTTTATCTCTTGACTCATGTTGGATGGGGTGATTTGCATGGCTGGGAGCTGGAGATCTTGATAAAATTTGTTCTGGGATGATATCTGTAGGTAATATAAAGATTTTATCTTGGAATGTGGGAGGGGTGACATCCCCTATTAAGCGCAAATTAATAATCAAAAGACTTGGTAAATTAGACCCGAGTATAGTGTTTTTGCAGGAAACACACCTTAAAGATAAAGAGATCCCAAAACTCAAATCTAAATGGGTTGGGGAGGTAATTGCCACCCCTTGTACGGTCAGGAAAAATGGGGTAGCTATACTTTTTAATAAAGATTTCTCATATAAAGTGGTTAATATAGAAAGAGATGAGAATGCTAGATATATTTTAGTACATGTTCAAATTAATGACACAAGACTAGTATTGTGCAATATTTATGGTCCCAATAGGTTTTCTATTGGGTTTTGGGAAAAAATGAGATCTAAGTTGTTTCCATATATTAATCAAAATGTGATTATTGGGGGAGATTTTAACATGTCTCTCTGTCCTGAACTGGAGAGACATGGGTCAAGAAATATGGTAGAATATAATAAACAAGCTAAATATTTTAAGAGATTCTGTCAAAAGTTAAAGATAGTAGATGGTTGGAGAATAAAGAACCCGGATATACGGATATACATATATACATATATACGTGTGAATCTAAAGTTCATAAAACCTTTTCAAGGATTGACTTTTTATTGATTGCTGAGTCTTTTTCTGTTTTAAAAACAGAGTTTTGTATAAATGATATAATGATTTCAGACCATGCTATTATTTCGGTTTCTTTTGATGTCAACTTTCAGCGTAAGGATCAAAATACGGGTTTTTTCTTCCCTAAATATCTTTTTAATAATGCGAGTTTTACACAGTGGTTAAGACAGAAGTGGAAAGAATATTCTGATCATAATAGATCTTATTATGATAAAATAGAGATATTTTGGGAAGCGGCGAAAGCCTTCCTGCGTGGGGAAATCAAGGCATATCTCTGTATAAAAAGGAACAAAATGAATGCCCGGGAAGTACAACTGTCTAATCAGGTAAGAAATACTTATAGAAAGTTTGTTGTAGAGCATGGGGACATTAACTGGGATAATTACATTAAAGCCAGGCGAGAGCGAGATATCTTCTTGAAAAACAAATCACAAGAAGAAGAGTTAAAGACTAGTCTTCTCTTTAGTGGCATTCATGGTACCTCGGCGAAATATCTTGCAAGATTGGTACAAAATAGAAAGAGAAGGAACTTTATTCTTGCTATTCGTGATGGAAAGCATAGATATACAGAAATGGAAGATATCAGTAAAGTGTTTTATAATTATTATCAGGAGCTTTATACAAACCCAGATATTAATGTAATAAATCAGGAAAATTTTTGGGCTAGTATTGAGATGCCGAAGGTATCTGAAATAGAATTGGTGGCGTTAAATAGCCCAATTACTGTTGATGAGATTCTTAAGGGCATAGAAAAGGCTAAATTAAATAAAGCAGCGGGCACTGATGGGCTTCCGGCAGAGTTTCTGAAAATATTGGCGGATGATATTAAACATACATTAGAAAAATTGTTTAATAGCTATTATAGTATGAATTTTGTCCCGTCAAGATTTTTCTCAGCAGCAAATATTTCACTGATCTTGAAAAAGGATAAACACTCTGAGGAACTGGCTTCATATAGACCAATATCAGTATTAAATGCCGATTATAAAATCCTGGCGGCGATTATTTCAGAGAGATTGTTTAAATGTCTTAATAAACTCATACATACAGATCAGATAGGTTTTATGAAGACAAGAAATTCATCTAAGAACATTCGGAAGGTAATCAATTACCTGGATCTTGTGTGGAACTCTGAGCTATCATTACACTGGATGCTGAGAAAGCTATTGACTCTGCTTATTGTCTGGAAACATCTTTTTTTAGAGTACTAGTAGAAATAGGATTTAAAGATAAGTTTGCCCAGTTTATTCAGAATTTATACAAACACCCAATATCATATCTGTTAATTAATGGGGCGCTTTCTCCACAGATTAACCTCGGTAGGGGAACTAGACAGGGGTGTCCACTATCTCCCCTACTTTTTAATATGGCTATTGAACCATTGGCAATCTGGCTCCGAAACTCTATCAAGGGGATCGGTCTGGGGGTGCACAATCTTAAAACTCTTTTATATGCAGATGATCTGTTGATATGTGTGGAGAATACATCTCATGAAATTCCAATTGTTCTAACATGCCTGGAGACATATGGTTCCTTTTCAGGTTATAAAATTAACTGTGAAAAGAGTGAACTGATGTGGATAAAAAGGTCAGGGTATAGTTTACAAAAGCTACCTTTCAAAGAAGTAGATACATTAAAGTATTTGGGTATATTTCTTAATGCTAACCCTAAAACCTGGTATCAGATTAATTTTGCTCCTCTTATTGAGAAAATTAAATCTGACCTGGAAGTATGGATGCAGCTCCCGTTATCGATAACGGCAAGGGTGAATGTAATTAAAACAATTGTTTTCCCTCGCCTGCTATATCTTCTTCAAAATCTTCCTCTTTTGATCCCTAAAGGTGACATTAGAGGTATCTATAAGTCTTTTTCAAAATTTATATGGAAAAACAAGAAACCTCGTATTTCATTGGAAAAATTGATGCGACCTAGTAAAATGGCAGGTCTGGCTTTACCTAATATTTATTTATATAATATTACTATGTTGGCAAGGATTGCTGTTGATTGGTTATCGGATGCTAACATTTTTTCTACCATTGATTTGGAAAGTCATCTATCATACCCTTTCTCTTTAAAAGCCATTTTACATTGTCCAGTCAAGAAACTTCCAGCAAATATTTCGAGTCTTGTGTCATTAAAGAATGTAGTTATGGCTTGGCAAAAGCTGTGTATTATATTAGAAATGGACTTTTCTTTTTCAGAGTTTTTGCCAATAAGGGGTAACGTAAATTTTTCTCCAGGGTTACACCAGCTAGTATTTCAGACCTGGGCTGAAAAGGGTCTTATAGTGATCCAACAGCTTTTCTCAGCTGAGGGTTTTTTATTGACGTTTGAGAATCTTAGGAATAAATTTGGTCTTCATAGTAATAATTTTTACGCGTATTTACAAATAAGACACTATATACAGGAGTGGAATTGGGATGTTAGCAGGGAAGGAGAGTGGGCCGAGGTTAAGAGTTGGATGAAAATCTTTAGAGCTGGGAATACATCCATATCTTTGATGTATGATATAATGCTCGTCAAACAAAGTTTGGTTTTATTGGATAAGACCTGTGAGTCTTGGTTACCTTATTTGGCAGATATAAATACGGATAAAATTATAGCAAGTTGTACTATGATAAGTAAATATCAGATATACATTTAATAGCTAAAAATTGGAAGGCAAAGCGGGCCCCCTCATTTAAAGTTGTCCTCCAAGAAATCCAAAATCAGATTATTTTCGAATCTTATCATACTAGGTTTTTGAAAGAGAAAAAATTAAACAATTCTTACTCGGTTGGCTGCCCATAATTAAATCATTCTCAATTGGTACCCAAAAAGCTATTCTTTTTCCTTTCTTGAGCTCAGAAAGTTTTATGGAACTGGTTTTGTTAGGAGATTTTCCTGCTGATTGGATAGTCCTTGGATAGAGTTATAGGTGCTGGCGATAGTAGGTGGGACTGAGGAAGGGAGCTCCATGGTTTTTAGTTTATTTGGCTTATTATTTTCCCCCTTTTTTTTTTTTTTTTTCTCTCTCCCTCTGTGTTGTCGTGTTTTCTTTTTGGTTTGTGTGTTCTTTTTTTTATTTCAAACAATGATAAAAAAAATCCCAGCATGGTGGTATTAATAATGCATTTATTTTGTAGAAGAGTATCTAATGCAAAGGATAAAAGTATTGTATAGATCCAAATACAAACATGTTCATTATAAACTGATATAGTACTGGGCAATGTGCATTGTTGTATGCTGTGGTATCTTACAATTTTACCAATTGTATTTCATGTTATTACACCCTGCGTGGTGTCTTTGTTATTATGTTGTTTTTTTCTCTTTTCCTATAATACCACTTGTTGGCTATAAATAAATAATTAAAAAAAATATATATATTACATACACATTACGATTTCGGAGTATTTGGCAGGCAGCAGGCAATAAAAAATCCATAAGGGCATTTATACATTGGTGGCAATTGTATTATTTACTCACAGTTTTTAGAAAATCCAAGAAAGGTCCTCTTGATGCAGCAGACAAATCCTTATGATAGGCTCTGTCAAGGTCCTCTTCATGCAGCAGACAAATCCTTCCCATAAAAAGTTATCCTGCTGTTATCCGTATTAAAAAAAAGGGATTCTGCTGACAGTTCCACTGTGAGGAGCATTTGATTACGCTCCTCACAATAGAACTGACGTCACCACCAATGAGAAGCATGGGATCGCGGAAGAGTGCACAGCAGAGCGCAATCCCATGCTGAAGAGAAAGTGACGTCACTGATAATGGCACGCATGCGCTGTACAACCGTTACTCACAGGATCGCGCATAACTGAAGCGGCCGAACGTATTCGGAAAACCGGACAAGGCTTGGTAAGTACTACAAATTTAACAATGTTCAAATGCTAATATCTATTTTTTCCTTTAGGTTGCAAAAAGTGACAAGGGGTACAATAACTGAATGGAAGTAGCAAAATAGAATAAAGGATAGAAAATATGACTGCATAATGTCCCTTTAAGGGTCGCAAATTCTTTTATCTGTGATGCAAATATGCAAGTTATTCGCCTGAATGCTAAGACATCAAGTTTCTCCGTTCTAGCCCGTAGGGCTTTGTGGTTAAAGTCGTGGTCTGCTGACATGACTTCCAAGTCTAGATTACTATCCCTTCCGTTTCAGGGGAAAGTTCTTTTTGGTCCAGGCCTGGACTCTATCATATCCACAGTGATGGGAGACAAGGGTTCTTTCCTTCCGCAGGATAAGAAGAATAAGCCTAAGGGCTCTACTTTTCGTCCCTTTCCTTTAGACAAGTCTCAACACCAGCAGCCTGCTGCAAAGACCGAGCAGTCCAAGGGATCTTGGAAGCCAGCTCAATCTTGGAACAAGTCCAAGCAGAGCATGAAGCCCACCGACACAAAGTTGCCTTGAAAAGGCGGCCCCTGATCCATCGCTGGATTGCGTAGGGGCAGGCTATCTCTGTTCGCAGACGCTTGGATGAGAGACGTATAGGATCCTTGGGTTCTGGAGGTTATCAACCAGGGTTACAGGATAGGGTTCAAGACTCATCCGCCCAGGGGCAGATTCCTCCTGTCAAACCTATCCTCAAGTCCAGAGAAGAGAGATGCCTTTCTAGAGTGCGTAAGAGATCTCTCGGAGTAATCGTTCCAGTACCTCTAGCAGAAAGGGGTCTAGGGTACTATTCAAACCTTTTTGTGGTTCCAAAGAAGGAGGGAACGTTCCGCCCAATTCTGGACCTAAAGTGCATAAACAAGTTTCTGTCAGTCCCATCGTTCAAAATCAGATCAATTCTGCCCCTAGTTCAAGAGGGGCAATTTATGACGACAATAGACTTGAAGGATACCTACCTTCATGTGCCATTCCACAAGGACCACATCAGATTCCTAAGATTCGCATTTCTGGACCAACACTTACAGTTTGTGGCCCTACAATTCGTTCTGGCGACTGCCCCATGAGTCTTTATGAAGGTTCTGGGGGTGCTGCTTGTGGTAGCGAGAGCCAGAGGTATTGTGGTGGCTCCTTATCTGGATGATATTCATGGTCCAGGCTCCGTTCTTCGGTCTCACGGAGGACCATTCGAGGGCTCTTCTTCTTCTCCTTCAATCCCATGGATGGAAGATAAACAAAGGAACAAGTTCTCTGGTTCCCAGCAACAGGGTGGAGCTCCTGGGTACGATAATAGATTCCATATCTATGAAGATATTCTTGACAGATCAGAGACGTTCCAAGATTGTGTCCAGCTTTCTTGCCCTTCAGACCTCCTCAAGCACATCTGTGGCCAGGTGTATGAAGGTGATTGGACTCATGGTATCCAGCATAGATTTCACTCCATTCACCAGGTTCCATCTCAGACCTCTTCAGTTATGCATGTTGAGACAATGGAACAGCGATCACTCAGATCTATCCCAACAGATCTTTCTGGACAGCCGAGTGATGGAATCCCTCTCTTGGTGAATCCGGCCTGGACAGCTGGCCCAAGGGACATCCTTCTTGAGTCCATCCTGGGAGATTGTAACCACGGATGCAAGTCTATCCGGATGGGGAGCTGTTTGGGATGCCAGAAGGGTACAGGGCAGGTGGACTCAAGAGGAGTCGACTCTGCCAATAAATGTTCTAGAACTTCGAGCGATATTCAACGCTCTGAGGGCTTGGCCCCTCCTGGGGTCATCCGATTCATCAGATTCCAGTTGGACAACATTATCTTGGTGGCTTACATAAACCATCAAGGGGGAACGAGAAGCTCCTTAGCCATGAGGAAAGTATCTTGGATTCTGGAATGGGCAGAGACTCACAATTGTTCACCCTCAGCGATCCACATTCCGGGTGTGGATAAATGGGAAGCGGACTTCCTCAGCAGACAATCGTTTCATCCGGGGCAAAGGTCTCTCCATCCCGAGGTGTTTGCGGAGATCTGCAACAGATGGGAGACGCCAGAGATAGACCTCATGGCGTCCAGACTCAACTTCAAGCTACCCAGATACGGATCACGGTCCAGGGATCCACAGGCAGAGCTGATAGATGCCTTAGCAGTGCCTTGAGAGTTCAACCTAATTTACATTTTTCCGCCGTTGCCACTTCTTCCTCGAGTGGTGACCCGCATCAAACAGGAGCAAGCTTTGGCCATTCTGATTGCTCCGTTGTGGCCGTAAAGGATGTGGTTTGAGGATCTGATGGGGATGTCATTGTCTCCTCCATGGAGGTTACCCTGTCGCAGAGATCTGCTGGTTGAGGGTCCCTTTCTGCACCAAAATCTTGATTCTCTGAGGCTGACTGCGTGGAGTTTGAACGCCTAGTCTTGGCCAAGAGAGGTTTTTCTGAGAGAGTAATTGATACGCTCATCCAGGCCAGGAAGCCGGTCACTCATCACATCTATCATAAGGTGTGGAGGAGCTACTTATCCTGGTGTGAGGAACATGGATATCCATGGCACAAGGTTAGGGTATCCAGGATTCTGGCCTTTCTCCAGGATGGACTGGATAAGGGTCTTGCCGCCAGTTCCTTAAAGGGACAGATTAAGGCGTTATCGGTTCTGTTACACAAGAAGCTAGCGGAGCTTCCTGATATTCAGTCTTTTGTCCAGGCTCTGTCTAGGATCAGACCTGTCTTTAGAAATTCTGTTCCTCCTTGGAGCTTAAACTTGGTTCTTAAGGTCTTGCAGAGGGCTCCAGTTGAGCCTATGCATGCACTTGACATTAAGATTCTTTCTTGGAAGGTTTTATTTCTTCTGGCTATTGCATCAGCTCGCAGAGTCTCTGAGTTAGCAGCCTTGCAATCTGAGCCCCCTTACCTGTTTTTTCACGCTGATAAGGCTGTGCTTCGCACTGGGTTGGAATTTCTTCTCAAGGTGGTATCAGATCGTAGCATCAATCAGGAGATAGTAGTTCCTTCTTTGTGTCCTAACCCTATCTTTTTGGTTAAGGAGCATTATCCGTTTGGCCTATGAGACAGTGAGACATAAGCCTCCTCAGAGGATTATGGCTCACTCGACTAGAGCTGTGGCCTCTTCTTGGGCTGAGGGGAGTGAGGGAGGTATTTAAGTCTTTGGCTGGGGTTTCTTTGCCTCCTTCTTGTGGCCAGGTTCTTAATTCCCACAAGTAATTAATGAAGCAGTGGACTCTCCTCCCACAGATGGAAATGAAATTCAGGTAAGCATCATTTATGTTTTTTTTCTAACACCTGAGACCTCGTATCTTTGAGCCCTTATAATTTTTTTTGTGCAATATTGTTTAATAATATTTATTAAATGGTGTTATGAGTGTAATTGTACTTTGTAATGTATTTTTGATGTGTTTTATGACACTTTTATTCAAATGTAACAGTTAACCATAGCACTGAGGTTGCAGTAAAAAATCTAGCGTAAATCGTGAATGCGTTCACGCGTTTGCATTTACTTTCAACTTGTAATACAAGCGCTGTTTCCAAAACGCGATATCGCTTGTGCGAAATAGTGTGCGAGTTGTAATCTGTCCCTAAACTGGAGATAGTTCACCTCCCAGAAATGTAATTCATTACAATGATCTATTAATGCAAATCTAATGATATAATGGTCTGATATTAATGGAAAATAATCTGAAAACCATGATTTAAATCTATTTAAATTGGTCTTATTGACTAATGATTAAAATTGTGAAATCAAATTCACCCTGAGTTCCACTGATCTGTGCAACAATCTGCCGTCCGCTCGATGCCCTCAGAACATGTGATGTCACCTCACTTAACGGGGAAACTTGTCAATCATAACATCGTAATAAAACACTTTTTACGTTCCTTTGTTACTTGTAATTTATTTATTACTGCAGAACTAATAGTGGTAAAAAAAATCTAATGAATCTGTATTATTATTTAATACAAGACCAGAGACAAATATTTTGTATTTCTTTTTTTTTTGTAGCATAAAATACATATTTCTTTCCATAAGGCAGGGAGAGTCCACGACTTCATTCCTTACTGTTGGGAAATACAACAACCGGCCACCAGGAGGAGGCAAAGAAACCCAAACCAAAGGCTTAAATATCCCTCCCACATCCCCTAAGCCCCAGTCATTCTTTGCCTTTTGTCACTAGAGGAGGACGGCAGAGAAGTGTCAGAAGATTCAGATAGTCCTGTAATGGGTTTGTTTCTTTCAAGAGAGGACTGGAGTTTTAAGTAATCATATAAACCTCTCATTGAGAGTATTGATGCAAGTTAGAGTCTGGTGATGCAGGCTGTTAGCTAACAACTCCTGAGCAATCAGTGTTGATGAGTTTCACTGCTTGCTTTTAATAACTCAGGTCCTCGTCAGAGCGTCATTACAAGGCTGTCACACCTGAGAGGCTGTATCTGTTCCACGGCATGGATCCTAGAGGGTAAGACTGCTTTATTGTTATAGCAGGGACTTCTGTATAGGGTCACAGTGTGAATCCTCTATACCTCAATAAGATTAAGGGTTAATATCTCCTTTAGGGAGATTATTGGGAACAGTTATGGGGATTTTTATGTTTTGAGTGTTGCACAGAATATTAGCTTAACACTCTTTTGCATAGCATGGGAAGTCCTGTCTTGCGCACCACATGACAGGGTGCGGTCTCTTTCACTTCCTTGCGATCCTGCTGCAGGAGAGCTTTTACTGATCATTTATCTGGGTCTAGGAGGTGGTGAGTGCCCCAGCCATTGGTATTGTAAAGGTGCCTTTTGTAACGTTTTTTATTCCATCTGTGGAATTACATACCAAAGCTATGGAGAACTCTGATACTACATTAGAGGGTTCCACTCCTATAGTAAAAAATAATATTTGTTTATATTGTGAGGAGGCTGTGGTTTGCTCAATTGTGTTCCAATTGCTTAAGCACTGTTTTAAAGTCTAAGAAGGGAGCTAAGTCTGCCAATACACATAGCGCAATTAGTCTCTCTGAACCATTAACCTCTCGGGATTCTATGACCCGAGAGATTTCTGCCCTGTCTATTCAAACCGCTTCACATGCAGTTCCCGCAGGCACAGCTAATTCTCCATCTGGAGGGGGCCTTTTTCCTGCAAACTTTACCGTGCAGCTACAATCGGTGGTGTCTGCGGCCCTGAGTGCCCTACCTATCTCTGGGAAACGTAAGAGAAAGGTTAAACATAGTTCTCCCGTCTTAGAGTCATCTAAATTCCTATCAGATCTAGCCTCTATGTCTCAGCTATCCGAGGATGAGTAAACCTCTGTAGCATCAAAGGGTGAACTTTCTGAGTCGGAGACGTCTGTTACTAAGTCTCCGGCAGAGGAACTCTCCTTTAGATTCAAAATTGAACATTTGCGTTTTTTACTAAAGGAGGTCCTGTATACGCTAGAGGTTCCAGAGGCTAAGCTACCTGAGGAACATAAGATCCCTAAGTTAGACAGGGTCTAAAAAGACAGGAAGGTCCCACAGACTTTTCCTGTACCAGTTCGAATGGTGAACATTATTAGTAACGAATGAGAAAGAATCGGAACTTACTTTTCTCCCTCTGCAACTTTTAATAAATTGTTCCCGGGCTCTCTAAATCTCTAATAGAATTGTGGGGTTCCATACCTAAGGTGGATTGCGCCATTTCGACGCTAGCTAAGCGTACTACTATCCCCCTTGAGGATAGTTTGTCCTTTAGAGAGCCTATGGACAAGAAGTTGGAAACTTTCCTGAGGAGAATGTTCCAACACACAGTATTTTTTTTCCAACCGGCGGCAGCAGTAGCCGCGGTGGCGGGAGCAGCTACCTACTGGTATGACTCTAAGTCTGAACTTATTGAGGTGGAATCTCCCGTCGAGGATATTCAGGAGAAAATTAAGGCATTAAGAATTGCTAACTCCTTCAACTGTGATGCGAATATGCAAATTATTCACCTGAAAGCAAAGGCTTCAGATTTTGCGGTTCTAGCCTGCCGGGCTCCCTGGTTGAAGTCTTGGTCTGCGGATATGACTTCTAAATCCAGGTTACTTTCTCTCCCCTTCAAGGGGAAGATCTTATTCGGACCAGGTCTGGACTCCATCATTTCCACGATTACCGGAGGGAAAGGAGCCTTCCTGCCACAGTCGTCAAATTTTCATTCGGACAAGTCCCAACAATCTCAATTCTCATCCAAGCCTGAGCAGCCCAAGAGTACTTGGAAGCCGGCTCAGTCCTGGCACAAGTCCAAACAGACAAAGAAGCCCGCCGATCACAAGTCAGCATGAAGGGGCGGCCCCTAATCTGGTATTGGATCGAGTAGGGGGCAGATTGTCGCTTAATCTCAGGCACTTGGTTTCAGGAGTTCAGGACCCTTGGATAGGATTCAAGTCCCATCCGCTCAGGGGCAGATTGCTTCTCTCCAGACTGTCTACAAGACCAGAGAAGAGGACTGCTTTTTTAAATGCGTACGGGACCTAGTCTCTTTAAGAGTAATTGTCCCGGTACCTGCATCATAAAGAGGTCTGGGCTTCAATTCAAACCTCTTCATGGTTCCCAAGAAGGAGGAAACTTTTGTCCAATTCTGGATTTGAAGTGCCTAAACAAATTTCTAAGCGTCCCATCCTTCAAGATGGAGACAATAAGATCAATTCTTCCTCTGGTTCAGGAAGGACAGTTTATGACTCCCATAGACCTGAAGGATGCATATCTTCACGTACACAGGGAACATTTTCAATTCCTGAGGTTTGCATTCCTGGACCAACACTTCCAGTTTATAGAACTTCTATTTGGCTTAGCTACTACTTCAAGAATATTTACAAAGGTTCTGGGAGCTCTCCTAGCAGTTGCCAGAACATGAGATATTGCAGTAACACCTTACCTGGACTATATCTTGGTACAGGCACCATCTTTTTGTCTAGCAAGGGAGCACTCGGAATTCCTTCTAAGTCTTCTTCGGTCACATGGATGAAAGATAAACTTGGAAAAGAGTACTCTTACTCCACATACCAGGGTGAATTTCCTGGGTACAGTTAGACTCGGTATCCATGAAGAGACGTTGCAAGCTAACATCAGCTTGCCCTGCCCTCCAGGCCTCCCTAAGTCCTTCAGTGACCCAGTGTATGGAGGTGATTGGCCTCATGGTGTCTTGTATGGAAATCATTCCCTTTGCCAGATTCCATCTCAGACCCTTACAACTATGCATGCTGAGACAATGGAACGGTGACCATTCAGACCTGTCGGAAAAGATAATACTGGACAGCCTGTTGAGAGATTCGTTTTCTTGGTGGCTCTGTGCTTCTTGAGACCATCCTGGGGGATTGTGATTACGGATGCAAGTCTATCCGGCTGGGGAGCCATTTGGGGTGCCAGGAAGGCACAGGGTCTGTGGACTCAAGAGGAGTCCACATTGCTGATCAATATCTTGGAACTTTGGCCAATATTCAATGCCCTGAAGGCTTGGCCCCTTCTGCGTGCGTCCCAGTTTATCAGATTCCAATCTGACAATATAACTTCAGTAGCCTACATCAACCATCAGGGAGGAACGAAGAGTTCCTTAGCGATGAGAGAGGTTTCTCAGATCCTGGAATAGGTGGAGACCCACAACTGTTTGCTGTCAGCAATCCACATTCCGGGTGTGAACAACTGGGAAGCAGACTTCCTCAGCAGGCAATCTTTTCACCAGGGGAAATGGTTTCTCCATCCCAAGGTATTTGCAGAGATATGCTCCAGATGGGGGATGCCAGAGATAGACCTCATGACCTCCCGTCTTAATGCCAAACTACCCAGGTACGGGTGGAGTTTGAGGGATACCCATGCAGAACTAATAGAGCGATTCAAACTCATATCTATTTCCTCCATTACCTCTTCTCCCCTGTGTGGTGACTCGGATCAAGCAGGAGCGAGCACCGGTGATTCTAATTGCTCCATCCTGGCCGCAAAGGACTTGGTTCACGGATCTTGAGGGGATGTCCTCATCTGCCCCATGGAGGTTACCTTGTCGCAGGGACCTGCTACAACAGGGTCCCTTCCTACATCAAAATCTAGATTCTCTGAGGCTGATTGCGTGGAGATTGAACGCTTAGTCTTAGCCAAGAGAGGTTTCTCTGAGAGTCTTATTGACACTTTGATTCAAGCTCGTAAGCCGTTTACTCGATGCATCTACCATAAGATGTGGCGGACTTATCTGCACTGGTGTGAAGAGCATGGTTTTTCTTGGCATATGGTTAAGGTTGCCAGAATTTGATTCTTTCTCCAGGATGGACTGGAGAAGGGTCTATCTGCTAGTCCCCTGAAGGGACAGATATCGGCTCTGTCGGTGTTGTTGCACAAAAGATTAGCTGAGCTTCTGGATGTGCAGTGCTTTGTTAAGGCCCTGTTTAGGATCAGGCCTGTGTTTAGAAAGGTGGCTCCGCCTTGGAGTCTCAACCTTGTTCTTTGTGTGTTGCAGAAGGCTCTGTTTGAGCCAATGCATACTGTTGACATTAAACTGTTATCCTGGAAGGTTCTGCTTCTGTTGGCTACTGCCTCTGCTCGCAGGGTCTCGGAGATTTCTGCCTTGCAGTGTGATTCCCCTTACCTTGCTTTTCACACTGATAAGGCGGTTTTACGTTAGGTTTCCTTCCTAAGGTGGTGTCAGATCGGAACATTAATCAAGAGATTGTTGTTCCTTCCTTGTGTCCCAATCCTTCCTCGGTGAAGGAACGTTTGCATCACAATCTAGATGTGGTTCGTGCCTTGAAATTTTACTTTCAGGCTACGAAGGAGTTCAGAAAATCTTCATCTTTGTTTGTCATCTATGCAGGTAAACATAGGGTCAGAAGACTTCCTTGTCTTTCTGGTTGAGGAGTATCATCCGCCTAGCTTATGAGACAGTGGGACAACAGCCTCCTGAGAGGATTACTGCTCATTCCACTAGAGCAGTAGTTTCTTTCTGGGCTTTTAAGAACGAGGCCTCTATGGAGCAGATTTGTAAGGTCTGTACCTGGTCCTCCTTACATACTTTTTCTAAATTTTACAAGTTTGATGTGTTTGCTTCGGCTGAAGCAGCTTTTGGGAGAAAGGTTTTGCAGGCTGTGTTGCCCTCAGATTAGGGTCCGCCTCCTTTTTGTTCCCTTTCGTTATTCCTTCAGTGTCCTCTGGAGCTTGGGTTTTGTTTTCCCAACAGTAAGGAGTGAAGTCGTGGACTCTCCCTGCCTAATGGAAAGAAAACAAAATGTATCCTTACCAGATAAATTCTTTTCTTTCCTGGCAGGGAGAGTCCACGACCCCCCCCCCCCCGTAACATATTTTGTTTGGGCGGCTCCCTTTTTATACTGTCTTCTGGTACCTTTATACCCTGATGTTTCTCCTACATTTCCTTATTCCCTCGGCCGAATAACTGGTAGGATACGGGAAGTGGGAGGGATATTTAAGCCTTTGGCTGGGTGTCTTTGCCTTCTCCTTGTGTCCAGGTGTTGTATTTCCCAACAGTAAGGAATGAAGTCGTGGACTCTCCCTTTCAGGAAAGAAAGTTGTCTCCTTATCTCACTCTATATACATAAAGGCCTCCTTATCTCACTCTATATACACACAGGCCTCCTTATCTCACTCTATATACATAAAGGTCTCCTTATCTCACTCTATATACATAATGGTCTCCTTATCTCACTCTATATATACAGAAAGGTCTCCTTATCTCAATCTATATACAGAAAAGCCTCCTTATCTCACTCTCTATATACAGAAAGGTCTCCTTATCTCACTCTATATACAGAAAGGTCTCCTTATCTCACTCTATATACAGAAAGGCCTCCTTATCTCACTTTATATACAGAAAGGCCTCCTTATCTCACTCTCTATATACAGAAACGTCTCCTTATCTCACTCTATATACAGAAAGGTCTCCTTATCTCACTCTATATACAGAAAGGTCTCCTTATCTCACTCTATATACAGAAAGGTCTCCTTATCTCACTCTATATATACATAAAGGTCTCATTATCTCACTCTATATACATTAAGGTATCCTTATCTCACTCTATATATACAGAAATGTCTCCTTATCTCACTCTATTTACAGAAAGGTCTCCTTATCTCACTCTATATACAGAAAGGTCTCCTTATCTCACTCTATATACATAAAGGCCTCCTTATCCCACTCTATATACAGAAAGGCCTCCTTATCTCACTCTATATACAGAAAGGCCTCCTTATCTCACTCTATATACAGAAAGGTCTCCTTATCTCACTCTATATATACATAAAGGTCTCATTATCTCACTCTATATACATTAAGGTCTCCTTATCTCACTCTATATATACAGAAATGTCTCCTTATCTCACTCTATTTACAGAAAGGTCTCCTTATCTCACTCTATATACATAAAGGTCTCCTTATCCCACTCTATATACAGAAAGGTCTCCTTATCTCACTCTATATACAGAAAGGCCTCCTTATCTCACTCTATATACAGAAAGGTCTCCTTATCTCACTCTATATGCAGAAAGGTCTCCTTATCTCACTCTCTATATACAGAGAAGTCTCCTTATCTCACTCTATATACAGAAAGGCCTCCTTATCTCACTTTATATACAGAAAGGTCTCCTTATCTCACTCTATATACAGAAAGGCCTCCTTATCTCACTCTATATACAGAAAGGTCTCCTTATCTCACTCTCTATATACATAAAGGTCTCATTATCTCATTCTATATACATTAAGGTCTCCTTATCTCACTCTATATATACAGAAATGTCTCCTTATCTCACTCTATTTACAGAAAGGTCTCCTTATCTCACTCTATATATACAGAAAGGTCTCCTTATCTCACTCTATATACATAAAGGTATCCTTATCCCACTCTATATACAGAAAGGTCTCCTTATCTCACTCTATATACAGAAAGGCCTCCTTATCTCACTCTATATACAGAAAGGTCTCCTTATCTCACTCTATATACAGAAAGGTCTCCTTATCTCACTCTATATACAGAAAGGTCTCCTTATCTCACTCTCTATATACAGAGAGGTCTCCTTATCTCACTCTATATACAGAAAGGCCTCCTTATCTCACTTTATATACAGAAAGGTCTCCTTATCTCACTCTATATATACATAATGGCCTCCTTATCTCACTCTATATACAGAAAGGTCTCCTTATCTCACTCTATATACAGAAAGGCCTCCTTATCTCACTCTCTATATACATAAAGGTCTCCTTATCCCACTCTATATACAGAAAGGTCTCATTATCTCACTCTATATACAGAAAGGTCTCCTTATCTCACTCTATATACAGAAAGGTCTCCTTATCTCACTCTATATAAATAATGGTCTCCTTATCTCACTCTCTATATACAGAAAGGTCTCCTTATCCAACTCTATATACAGAAAGGTCTCCTTATCTCACTCTATATACAGAAAGGTCTCCTTATCCCACTCTATATACAGAAAGGTCTCCTTATCTCACTCTATATACAGAAAGGCCTCCTTATCCCACTCTATAAACAGAAAGGTGTCCTTATATCACTGTATTTACATAAAGGTCTCCTTATCTCACTCTCTATATACATAAAGGTCTCCTTATCTCATTCTATATACAGAAAGGTCTCATTATCCCACGATATATACATAAAGGTATCCTTTTCTCACTCTATATACAGAAAGGTCTCCTTATCTCACTCTTTATACATAAAGGTCTCCTTATCCCAATCTATTTACAGAAAGGCCTCTTTATCTCACTCTCTATATACATAAAGGTCTCCTTATCCCACTCTATATACAGAAAGGTCTCCTTATCTCACTCTCGATATACATAAAGGTCTCCTTATCTCACTCTCTATACACAAAGGTCTCCTTATCTCACTCTATATACAGAAAGGTCTCCTTATCTCACTCTATATACATAAAGGTGTCCGTATCTCACTCTATATACATAAAGGTCTCCTTATCCCACTCTATATACAGAAAGGCCTCCTTATCTCACTCTCTGTATACATATAGGTCTCCTTATCTCACTCTCTATATACATAAAGGTCTCCTTATCTCAATCTATATACAGAAAGGTCTCCTTATCTCACTCTATATACAGAAAGGTCTCTTTATCTCACTCTATATACAGAAAGGTCTCTTTATCTCACTCTATATACAGAAAGGCCTCCTTATCTCACTTTATATACATAAAGGTCTCCTTATCTCACTCTATATACAGAAAGGTCTCCTTATCTCACTCTATATATACATAAAGGTCTCCTTATCTCACTCTCTATATACAGAAAGGCCTCCTTATCTCACTCTCTATATACAGAAAGGTCTCCTTATCTCACTCTATATACAGAAAGGCCTCCTTATCTCACTCTATATACAGAAAGGTCTCCTTATCTCACTCTATATACATTATGGTCTCCTTATCTCACTCTATATATACAGAAAGGTCTCCTTATCTCACTCTATATATACATAAAGGTCTCCTTATCTCACTCTCTATATACATAAAGGTCTCCTTATCCCACTCTATATACAGAAAGGTCTCCTTATCTCACTCTATATACAGAAAGGTCTCCTTATCTCAATCTATATACAGAAAGGTCTCCTTATCTCACTCTATATACAGAAAGGCCTCCTTATCTCACTCTCTATACAGAAAGGTCTCCTTATCTCAATCTATTTACAGAAAGGTCTCCTTATCTCACTCTATATACATAAAGGTCTCCTTATCCCACTCTATATACAGAAAGGTCTCCTTATCTCACTCTATATACAGAAAGGCCTCCTTATCTCACTCTATATACAGAAAGGTCTCCTTATCTCACTCTATATACAGAATGGTCTCCTTATCTCACTCTATATACAGAAAGGTCTCCTTATCTCACTCTCTATATACATAAAGGTCTCCTTATCTCACTCTCTATACACAAAGGTCTCCTTATCTCACTCTATATACAGAAAGGTCTCCTTATCTCACTCTATATACATAAAGGTGTCCGTATCTCACTCTATATACATAAAGGTCTCCTTATCCCACTCTATATACAGAAAGGCCTCCTTATCTCACTCTCTGTATACATATAGGTCTCCTTATCTCACTCTCTATATACATAAAGGTCTCCTTATCTCAATCTATATACAGAAAGGTCTCCTTATCTCACTCTATATACAGAAAGGTCTCTTTATCTCACTCTATATACAGAAAGGTCTCTTTATCTCACTCTATATACAGAAAGGCCTCCTTATCTCACTTTATATACATAAAGGTCTCCTTATCTCACTCTATATACAGAAAGGTCTCCTTATCTCACTCTATATATACATAAAGGTCTCCTTATCTCACTCTCTATATACAGAAAGGCCTCCTTATCTCACTCTCTATATACAGAAAGGTCTCCTTATCTCACTCTATATACAGAAAGGCCTCCTTATCTCACTCTATATACAGAAAGGTCTCCTTATCTCACTCTATATACATTATGGTCTCCTTATCTCACTCTATATATACAGAAAGGTCTCCTTATCTCAATCTATTTACAGAAAGGTCTCCTTATCTCACTCTATATACAGAAAGGTCTCCTTATCTCACTCTATATACATAAAGGTCTCCTTATCCCACTCTATATACAGAAAGGTCTCCTTATCTCACTCTATATACAGAAAGGCCTCCTTATCTCACTCTATATACAGAAAGGTCTCCTTATCTCACTCTATATACAGAATGGTCTCCTTATCTCACTCTATATACAGAAAGGTCTCCTTATCTCACTCTCTATATACAGAGAGGTCTCCTTATCTCACTCTATATACGAAAGGCCTCCTTATCTCACTTTATATACAGAAAGGCCTCCTTATCTCACTCTCTATATACAGAAAAGTCTCCATATCTCACTCTATATACATAAAGGTCTCCTTATCTCACTCTATATACAGAAAGGTCTCCTTATCCCACTCTATATACAGAAAGGTCTCCTTATCTCACTCTATATACAGAAAGGCCTCCTTATCTCACTCTATATACAGAAAGGTCTCCTTATCTCACTCTATATGCAGAAAGGTCTCCTTATCTCACTCTCTATATACAGAGAGGTCTCCTTATCTCACTCTATATACAGAAAGGCCTCCTTATCTCACTTTATATACAGAAAGGTCTCCTTATCTCACTCTATATACAGAAAGGCCTCCTTATCTCACTCTATATACAGAAAGGTCTCCTTATCTCACTCTGTATATACATAAAGGTCTCATTATCTCATTCTATATACATTAAGGTCTCCTTATCTCACTCTATATATACAGAAATGTCTCCTTATCTCACTCTATTTACAGAAAGGTCTCCTTATCTCACTCTATATATACAGAAAGGTCTCCTTATCTCACTCTATATACAGGGAGTGCAGAATTATTAGGCAAATGAGTATTTTGACCACATCATCCTCTTTATGCATGTTGTCTTACTCCAAGCTGTATAGGCTCGAAAGCCTACTACCAATTAAGCATATTAGGTGATGTGCATCTCTGTAATGAGAAGGGGTGTGGTCTAATGACATCAACACCCTATATCAGGTGTGCATAATTATTAGGCAACTTCCTTTCCTTTGGCAAAATGGGTCAAAAGAAGGACTTGACAGGCTCAGAAAAGTCAAAAATAGTGAGATATCTTGCAGAGGTATGCAGCACTCTTAAAATTGCAAAGCTTCTGAAGCGTGATCATCGAACAATCAAGCGTTTCATTCAAAATAGTCAACAGGGTCGCAAGAAGCGTGTGGAAAAACCAAGGCGCAAAATAACTGCCCATGAACTGAGAAAAGTCAAGCGTGCAGCTGCCAAGATGCCACTTGCCACCAGTTTGGCCATATTTCAGAGCTGCAACATCACTGGAGTGCCCAAAAGCACAAG
Organism: Bombina bombina; assembly: GCF_027579735.1. Classification (NCBI taxonomy): domain Eukaryota; kingdom Metazoa; phylum Chordata; class Amphibia; order Anura; family Bombinatoridae; genus Bombina; species Bombina bombina. The sequence goes on along the minus strand of NC_069505.1, from coordinate 468,290,115 downwards.
GTGTGCAATACTCAGAGACATGGCCAAGGTAAGAAAGGCTGAAAGACGACCACCACTGAACAAGACACACAAGCTGAAACGTCAAGACTGGGCCAAGAAATATCTCAAGACTGATTTTTCTAAGGTTTTATGGACTGATGAAATGAGAGTGAGTCTTGATGGGCCAGATGGATGGGCCCGTGGCTGGATTGGTAAAGGGCAGAGAGCTCCAGTCCGATTCAGACGCCAGCAAGGTGGAGGTGGAGTACTGGTTTGGGCTGGTATCATCAAAGATGAGCTTGTGGGGCCTTTTCGGGTTGAGGATGGAGTCAAGCTCAACTCCCAGTCCTACTGCCAGTTTCTGGAAGACACCTTCTTCAAGCAGTGGTACAGGAAGAAGTCTGCATCCTTCAAGAAAAACATGATTTTCATACAGGACAATGCTCCATCACACGCGTCCAAGTACTCCACAGCGTGGCTGGCAAGAAAGGGTATAAAAGAAGAAAATCTAATGACATGGCCTCCTTGTTCACCTGATCTGAACCCCATTGAGAACCTGTGGTCAATCATCAAATGTGAGATTTATAAGGAGGGAAAACAGTACACCTCTCTGAACAGTGTCTGGGAGGCTGTGGTTGCTGCTGCACGCAATGTTGATGGTGAACAGATCAAAACACTGACAGAATCCATGGATGGCAGGCTTTTGAGTGTCCTTGCAAAGAAAGGTGGCTATATTGGTCACTGATTTGTTTTTGTTTTGTTTTTGAATGTCAGAAATGTATATTTGTGAATGTTGAGATTTTATAATGGTTTCACTGGTAAAAATAAATAATTGAAATGGGTATATATTTGTTTTTTGTTAAGTTGCCTAATAATTATGCACAGTAATAGTCACATGCACACACAGATATCCCCCTAAAATAGCTATAACTAAAAACAAACTAAAAACTACTTCCAAAACTATTCAGCTTTGATATTAATTAGTTTTTTTGGGTTCATTGAGAACATGGTTGTTGTTCAATAATAAAATTAATCCTCAAAAATACAACTTGCCTAATAATTCTGCACTCCCTGTACATAAAGGTCTCCTTATCCCACTCTATATACAGAAAGGTCTCCTTATCTCACTCTATATACAGAAAGGCCTCCTTATCTCACTCTATATACAGAAAGGTCTCCTTATCTCACTCTATATACAGAAAGGTCTCCTTATCTCACTCTATATACAGAAAGGTCTCCTTATCTCACTCTCTATATACAGAGAGGTCTCCTTATCTCACTCTATATACAGAAAGGCCTCCTTATCTCACTTTATATACAGAAAGGCCTCCTTATCTCACTCTCTATATACAGAAAGGTCTCCTTATTTCACTCTATATACATAAAGGTCTCCTTATCTCACTCTATATACAGAAAGGTCTCCTTATCTCACTCTATATACAGAAAGGTCTCCTTATCTCACTCTATATATACATAAAGGTCTCCTTATCTCACTCTATATATACATAAAGGCCTCCTTATCTCACTCTATATACAGAAAGGTCTCCTTATCTCACTCTATATATACATAATGGCCTCCTTATCTCACTCTATATACAGAAAGTTCTCCTTATCAAACTCTATATACAGAAAGGCCTCCTTATCTCACTCTCTATATACATAAAGGTCTCCTTATCCCACTCTATATACAGAAAGGTCTCATTATCTCACTCTATATACAGAAAGGTCTCCTTATCTCACTCTATATACAGAAAGGTCTCCTTATCTCACTTTATATACAGAAAGGCCTCCTTATCTCACTCTCTATATACAGAAAGGTCTCCTTATTTCACTCTATATACATAAAGGTCTCCTTATCTCACTCTATATACAGAAAGGTCTCCTTATCTCACTCTATATACAGAAAGGTCTCCTTATCTCACTCTATATATACATAAAGGTCTCCTTATCTCACTCTATATATACATAAAGGCCTCCTTATCTCACTCTATATACAGAAAGGTCTCCTTATCTCACTCTATATATACATAATGGCCTCCTTATCTCACTCTATATACAGAAAGGTCTCCTTATCAAACTCTATATACAGAAAGGCCTCCTTATCTCACTCTCTGTATACATAAAGGTCTCCTTATCCCACTCTATATACAGAAATGTCTCATTATCTCACTCTATATACAGAAAGGTCTCCTTATCTCACTCTATATACAGAAAGGTCTCCTTAACTCACTCTATATAAATAATGGTCTCCTTATCTCACTCTCTATATACAGAAAGGTCTCCTTATCCAACTCTATATACAGAAAGGTCTCCTTATCCCACTCTATATACAGAAAGGTCTCCTTATCTCACTCTATATACAGAAAGGCCTCCTTATCCCACTCTATAAACAGAAAGGTGTCCTTATATCACTGTATTTACATAAAGGTCTCCTTATCTCACTCTCTATATACATAAAGGCTCCTTATCTCACTCTATATACAGAAAGGTCTCCTTATCTCACTCTATATACAGAAAGGTCTCCTTATCTCACTCTATATATACATAAAGGTCTCCTTATCTCACTCTATATATACATAAAGGCCTCCTTATCTCACTCTATATACAGAAAGGTCTCCTTATCTCACTCTATATATACATAATGGCCTCCTTATCTCACTCTATATACAGAAAGTTCTCCTTATCAAACTCTATATACAGAAAGGCCTCCTTATCTCACTCTCTATATACATAAAGGTCTCCTTATCCCACTCTATATACAGAAAGGTCTCATTATCTCACTCTATATACAGAAAGGTCTCCTTATCTCACTCTATATACAGAAAGGTCTCCTTATCTCACTTTATATACAGAAAGGCCTCCTTATCTCACTCTCTATATACAGAAAGGTCTCCTTATTTCACTCTATATACATAAAGGTCTCCTTATCTCACTCTATATACAGAAAGGTCTCCTTATTTCACTCTATATACAGAAAGGTCTCCTTATCTCACTCTATATATACATAAAGGTCTCCTTATCTCACTCTATATATACATAAAGGCCTCCTTATCTCACTCTATATACAGAAAGGTCTCCTTATCTCACTCTATATATACATAATGGCCTCCTTATCTCACTCTATATACAGAAAGGTCTCCTTATCAAACTCTATATACAGAAAGGCCTCCTTATCTCACTCTCTATATACATAAAGGTCTCCTTATCCCACTCTATATACAGAAATGTCTCATTATCTCACTCTATATACAGAAAGGTCTCCTTATCTCACTCTATATACAGAAAGGTCTCCTTAACTCACTCTATATAAATAATGGTCTCCTTATCTCACTCTCTATATACAGAAAGGTCTCCTTATCCAACTCTATATACAGAAAGGTCTCCTTATCCCACTCTATATACAGAAAGGTCTCCTTATCTCACTCTATATACAGAAAGGCCTCCTTATCCCACTCTATAAACAGAAAGGTGTCCTTATATCACTGTATTTACATAAAGGTCTCCTTATCTCACTCTCTATATACATAAAGGTCTCCTTATCTCACTCTATATACAGAAAGGTCTCATTATCCCACTCTATATACATAAAGGTATCCTTTTCTCACTCTATATACATAAAGGTCTCCTTATCCCACTCTATATACAGAAAGGTCTCCTTATCTCACTCTATATACATAAAGGTCTCCTTATCCCACTCTATTTACAGAAAGGCCTCTTTATCTCACTCTCTATATACATAAAGGTCTCCTTATCCCACTCTATATACAGAAAGGTCTCCTTATCTCACTCTCGATATACATAAAGGTCTCCTTATCTCACTAGAATCGGTGCATAGGGGGTGACGTAGCTACAGCTTAGGAGGTGTGTAGGTAGCTGACCAATTGCAGTCCTCAAAAAGCTGGTCTGAAGGAATGTACTTGTGGCGGGGTGCCAGCTGGAGGAAGCCGAGCAGGCTTCATGAAATACAGGTTCAAGGATTAGCAGCACTCCAGAAGATAGAGTAAGAACACAATCTTTATTCTTGTAAATTTAAAAGCGCAAAAAATACACAAAAAATAGTGCAGTACAGCACAGCACAGCACATCAGCAAAAAGGTTTACAAAGAAGGGGAGCGAGGTCCTGACATGTTTTGTGCTATTCAGCACTTAATCATAGGATCATATGATTAAGTGCTGAATAGCACGAAACATGTCAGGACCTCGCTCCCCTTCTTTGTAAACCTTTTTGCTGATGTGCTGTGCTGTGCTGTACTGCACTATTTTTTGTGTATTTTTTGCGCTTTTAAATTTACAAGAATAAAGATTGTGTTCTTACTCTATCTTCTGGAGTGCTGCTAATCCTTGAACCTGTACTCCTTATCTCACTCTCTATACACAAAGGTCTCCTTATCTCACTCTATATACAGAAAGGTCTCCTTATCTCACTCTATATACATAAAGGTGTCCGCATCTCACTCTATATACATAAAGGTCTCCTTATCCCACTCTATATACAGAAAGGCCTCCTTATCTCACTCTATGTATACATATAGGTCTCCTTATCTCACTCTCTATATACATAAAGGTCTCCTTATCTCAATCTATATACAGAAAGGTCTCCTTATCTCACTCTATATACAGAAAGGTCTCTTTATCTCACTCTATATACAGAAAGGTCTCTTTATCTCACTCTATATACAGAAAGGCCTCCTTATCTCACTTTATATACATAAAGGTCTCCTTATCTCACTCTATATACAGAACGGTCTCCTTATCTCACTCTATATACAGAAAGGTCTCCTTATCTCACTCTATATATACATAAAGGTCTCCTTATCTCACTCTCTATATACAGAAAGGCATCCTTATCTCACTCTTTATATACATAATGGTCTCATCTCTCTATATATATAAAGGTCTCATCTCTCTATATACACAAAGGTCTCCTTATCTCACTCTATATACAGAAAGGTCTCCTTATCTCACTCTATATACAGAAAGGTCTCCTTATCTAACTCTATATACAGAAAGGTCTCCTTATCTCACTCTATATACAGAAAGGCCTCCTTATCTCACTCTATATACAGAAAGGTCTCCTTATCTCACTCTATATACAGAAAGGTCTCCTTATCTCACTCTATATACATTAAGGTCTCCTTATCTCACTCTATATACAGAAAGGTCTCCTTATCTCACTCTATATACAGAAAGGTCTCCTTTTCTCACTCTATATATATACATAAAGGTCTCCTTATCTCACTCTATATATACATAAAGGTCTCCTTATCTCACTCTATATACACAAAGGTCTCCTTATCTCACTCTATATACACAAAAGTCTCCTTATCTCACTCTCTATATACATAAAGGTTTCCTTATCTCACTATATTTACAGAAAGTCCTCCTTATCTCATCTCTCTATATGCACAAAGGTCTATATACCACCCAGGAGTAGCCTCTTTTAGCCCAGTTGTGCTTTCCTGAAATATATCAGTCTGATCCTGCCTAGTAAGGTTGGTCCAGCCACGAAATACCACAAAATTCTCCTCTGAGCAAGGGAAATGGCAACCCCAGATGATTGTTTCTGCCTTTATTGGGCCTCGCCAGTGAGGTGCAGCCATCTTCTTCTAAGCAAATTGGGCAAGGAGTCCACTTCTGGTTTCCCCTTTTTACTTTAGGGAAAGTAAATAAATACAGAAAGAGAAGCGCTCTCTTAGAAATGAAAACCAGCAGAATACATTTTACCACCTGGGTGCAGCTTCTTTTAGGCCAGTAATGCTTTTCACAGAGGAGAATATTCCTGAAGTTCATCAGTCTAATCCCACATAACAAAGTCAGTCCAGACCCGAAATACTGGGAAATCCATCTCTGAACAATTATAATATACACATCAGATATTTATAAAATATTATACATCACATTGCAGATTCATACCAAGAGAGGTCTTTGTTTTTAACTTTAAAATCCAAAACAATTCTCTTTTCAACAACAATAAAATAGCGCGAGCATGCAAGAAAGATTAATTCACAAATAAATTGTTATCAAATGCAACCGCAGAGTCTTTTTCTTATAGTTTTCTACATTCTTCAAATGCTCTCACACTCGACTAAACTCTCTAGTTGTTTGACCTACATATTGCTGGTGACAACGTCACATTCTAGCAAATAAACTACCCAAGCAGTCCTACGAATAGCATAAAACTCCATACAGTATCAAAGTTTCTCCCTGTAAATGCAACAGTCAGCACTGCACATGCTTTACAGCTACCAGACCCACATTTTAGTTACCGTCAGACCTAAGCCAATTACCTGAAGTTTTTCATCTCTTACCAAACACATCTACACTTGTGTGTTAAAGTGTGTCAGGGTTTTTACCTGTTTTGTTTGCCCTGTGCTGCTGGCAGCCATTTTACTCACTTCTCTTGCAGACTATGGTACTTTGTGGGGGATGCTGCTCATTTCCTGCACTTCCTTTTATGGCCAGACTGGTGTGAACCATCCATGTGAGACAGGATGCAGTCTCAGAATTGTGATATCATCACTTATTATTTAAAGGGCCTCTGTTCAGTATGCTTTGCCTTTGCGTTGTCTCAGACCTGTTTGTGAGAGCTCCTGTATATTAGCTGGCTATCTGACGTCCCTCCTGGTTCCTGATCTCTGGCTTGTTCCTGACTCTGCTGTTTTCCTTGTTCCTGATTCTGGCTCGTCTGACTACTCGCTTTGGCTTCTGACTCGGCTCGTGTGACTACCAGCTCTGGTTTTTTATTCCTGGATTGTTATTTGACTTGTGGACTTTTTATTATTTTTTGCTATTAATAAAGGTGTGATTATTTTTGCACTTCTCGTCTCAGTCTGATTCCTGGCAATCTGACATTACGCAAAGGCCATGAATCCTGATGGTGCTGATAATCCACCTTTTTTTTTTTTTATATATATCTTTATTTAAAACCCATAATGAAATTAGACAAAATAAATAGAGTTAACGACTTTTACACACCACGCAGGGTGATCAAAAAACAAAGTCTCATATACCGGTAGCTGTAAATATCGCTACAGAAACAATAACCTTTATACATTTAGAAGGTCATTAAACATAAGTAACATTTGAAAATGATCTGTGTCATGAAATAAGATCTACTTTGTCAGAATTATGCTAGTCTTACTAACTCTATAGTTCGATAGCTGGGCCTTTTTTTTTTTTTTTTTTAACTAAAATCACTAAATTATGCTACAAATTTTTTTTCCAAGTTCCTATTTGAACAGGCCCCGACGGGCCAAAATAAATCCCAGATCGAGCAACAGCAATAACAACAAAACAAAGCAAAAAAAAAAAGGGGGACCACAAAGAAACAGAAGGTTTTAGGAATAAGGGCATATTCTGCATAGTGTATAAGAATTTGGGGAGAATTATCATTTTAACCAGGTTTATTTTACCTGCTAAAGTGAGGGGAAAATTTAGCCATCTTTGCAGGTCATTTTCCACTTTGGTGATTAACCCAGCGAAGTTTTCCTCATACCATTTTTCTGGGGATATGTTGACATTAATCCCCAAATACCTCAGGCTTTTAACTTCTTTGAAAGGGCAGTCACTACTATGGTTTCCAGATTTTTTAACCCATAAAATTTCAGATTTTTGAGAGTTCACCTTATACCCTGAAAAAGTACTGAAACTGTCAAGAATTTTCATGAGTTTTGGCATATTTTCTCCTACATTGCTAATGAACACCAGTAAATCGTCAGCGTAGAGTGATATTCGAAACTCTTTGGGGCCTACTCTGATGCCTTGCATATTGTTCCTCAACACAGATGCTAATGGCTCTATACTTAAGTTGAACAGCAAGGGTGACAACGGACACCCTTGCCTAGTTCCTTTATTCAGTTGAAAACTCTCTGAAAGCGAGCCGTTTACCACTAGAGCTGAGAAAGGATTGTCATATAGTTTTTTAATAAATTTAAGGAAATTACCTTTTAAGCCGAAACAATCTAAAGAATCAAAAAGATGCTGCCAGTCAATCGCATCGAAAGCTTTTTCAGCGTCAATGGCGATCACTGCCTTATCATTGCCGAATTGTGTGATCTCTATATCATGAGCATTAGAGTAATCTACTGTTAAAAGTTAAATTCTTGTGGTCAGTAAGAATGAGCACTGGCACGCTAGTACCCTCGAGAAGATGCCTCCATTCTTTAAGTGCCAAAATTATGGCCAGTAATTCCCTGTCGCCAATTTCATAATTGCACTCCGCTGGAGACAATTTCTTAGAGAAGAAACCACACGGATGCAAGGAACCGTCAGGCGTAGGACGTTGAGACAAGAGGGCCCCTACTCCAGTCTCAGACGCATCGACCTCAAGAACGAAAGGCAGGACAGGGTTAGGATGAGCCAGAACTGGAGTGGCAGCAAAGGCAGTCTTAAGACTATCAAAGGCCTTAATGGCAGTAGGTGACCAATGGAGTGGATCATTATCTTTACGGGTCATGTCTGTGATAGGTTTGACCAAGGAAGAAAAGTTTTTAATAAACTTTCTATAGTAATTGGCAAACCCCAAAAAACGTTGAATAGACCGAAGACCAACTGGGCGAGGCCACTGCAGAACTGCAGATAACTTGTCAGGAACCATGGAGAACCCTGCAACGGAGATAACAACCTAGGAAAGTTACTTGAGTCTGATGGAACTCACATTTCTCGAGTTTACAAAACAGGCCATTCTCACGTAGTCTCTGAAGAACCCGTGTAACATCAGAACGATGAGCCTCAAGTGTGGGTGAGTGTATGAGGATGTCGTCTAAGTACACCACAACACACTGTTGCAACATATCTCGTAAGACATCATTAATAAATTCCTGAAAAACAGCAGGAGCATTACATAGGCCAAAGGGAATTACAAGATACTCATAATGCCCACTCCTGGTGTTAAATGCTGTTTTCCATTTGTGGCCCTCCTTAATCCTAACGAGGTAATAAATGAGTTGAGAATTTTTTAAGAAGGCGCTAAACAAGCTCTAAGCATTAAAGACAGGGATATGTTATATTGTGGCAATTAGGGTTTTAATTACACAGGAGGGGATGGCCTTGGTATATGTTATTTTAAAACCTTTTTGTAATGTCTTTCAATGAGGATAATCCTATTAGGGTGGATAAGGTTTGAGTAGAAAATAAAAATAAAAAATGACTTGATTTGTATACTATTTTTAGACCTTGTTAATATGTCTTTCAATAAAGATTTATATTTTTATAGTTGTTGTGTCAATTATGATGTCTTTCAATGAAGATTTTTAATAGTATGTCCTACAATAAAGATTTATATTTATATAATTTGTGGCAATTGTGGTGTCTTTCAAAAGAAATTTTTTTTACTTTGTATAATTGTTATGTCTATTGTCAAAACTTCTTATTCTGGCTTAGAAAAAATAAATAAATAAATCTTTTAAGAATCCATATTTACTAATAATACTTGTTAAAAACAGAAATATATACAATACATAGATCTAGAACAAAAAATACAAGTTTTAGACCTGTGGCTACGATATAGATATGAACAGTAATTAAAAACACGGTTTGCACTTAAACATTCTCTTGTTGTAAAAATTATGCAATTACTTTTTGCAAAAATTATGCTTATATATAATTCAGGAGCTCCTTGTGTGAGCGATTGCAGAATATCAACAGCCCAAAATTATATAGCAGTGTTGCAATACCACCTTTTTCAGATGGAATTTAAATGAATTTAGTGAAGAAGTCTCTCCTAGTATATTATATTAGTAACAATATTACGATACCCCCTTTTTGGCAAATGAAATGTCAATATACTTAGTAACTAAGTCTCTCCTAATGCGTTCTGTTGAAACAATAGAAAATAGTAGTGGCCAACTACTTATTAGCTTATTTGCCTCTCCAAAGTCACTACAGAGAGAAATGTGAGTAATAGTGATGTAAAAAATAAAAACAGTCTTAAATGGAAAGCACCGTACCTTGGTAGACTTTTAGCAGTTTCCTCCCAAGGACTTAAAGGGGCAGTATACTATAAAATAATTTTTCCCTTAATGTGTTTCCAATTACTTGTTTTTCCAGTTGCAGAGTATAAAATGTATGAGATTTGCTTTTTTAAGGCTTATTTGTGTATATGAATTAGCTGATTTTGTATTTTGAAGCCACAACCTAATAAAATGGGTTGAGCTTGTAGGTATAATCAGATCTCATTACTGTATCACATTGTGTACATATACCTGCTTCTTTATCTTATATCTGCCTATAAACCAATCACCAGTACTTGGAGAGAACAATGGAAAATTAACATTTTATTACCTTATCTCTTCTTTAACCACTGGGAGTGTAATTTATTCTACTGGCTGTGCTAACAGAGCTTGGCCTCGAGACCAAAAACTTTCAGGATGGGTGGGGATACCACAGGCTAAATAAACTATTTGAAATGATAATATAAGGTTAATGGAAATACTTGTTAACAATTTAATACCCTCCAGCAGGTAAAGTGGATCATTGGGAACAAATTAAAAGGGAGACATTTTTTGAGTAAACTGTCCCTTTAAGCTTGTTATACCGCTCTGACAACCAGACGGTTAAAGATATCCTTCCTTCGGTATTTCTAAACTTGCGCAAGTTTCTTCTTTTTTATTCCGGACTCCTTCCCCTGCACTTAGTACTGGATGTACGCAAGGGAATAGGTGTTTGCAGTCTCTTACTTTTCCATTTACAGGTGTTTATTCCTGCCTCCGTTTATGTGTAGTTTTCAGCAGTCTTTTTCTCAAAGATAGTACTCCAAGCTGCACAATCCCAACGGACAGCGTCAAACCACCTGGCTATTCAGTAGTAATCACAGCTTCTACCGGTTTCACCCTAATTACGGGCTTTCTCAAGATGCTATGTTTTGCTCGCTATAGCATTCAAATATTGTTCCACTTCATTTGATTGTCTAGAGTTGTTTTCACGTCAAAAGGGGGGGGGGGTAATCCCTTGTCATCACGGGGCTTCCTCTGAATTGTGTCTTGGAAATATGAAAATATCGCTTCTGCTATTTTATGAAAAGGGACCTTGGCAGGGCCGGATTGGGCAGCCAGGATACCGGGAAAAATCCAGGTGGGCTGCTGGCCGACAGCTCAGCTGGGCTGGCTGCAGAGACTGAGAGCAGCAGATTTTTTTTTTGCCCTGATCAGTGTGGCTGTTAGGCTCCCTTTGCTGTGCCCACCACACCGGTTCCAACAAACAAAAGAAATATATATATATTTTTTTATTATTTTTTTTTGTGCTCAATTTTTTTAAAAACAAATTCCCGCAATTTTTTACCCGCCCGGCACAGGTGAGTGACAGGCAGGCAGTGACGTCAGCACCCGCCGTCACGTGACCCAGTTGCCACTTATTCTGAGTTACGCGACCACAGCCTTCACACACGCGGCTGCAGCACTCACAGTCCATCCGGCCGGCGACACCTAACTCTGCATAGGCTGTGTGAGCCAGATCGCAGTGATGGGCGGTAAGTAATCAGGGTTTGTGCACACAATACATTGCTTACAACAACTCAGTGACCGCTCAGATGTTCCACTCACTATAAACTACCCCGGCATCCTGAGTCCATACTCTGTTACAGTACAGAGTATGGTGGATGCAGCGCAGGGGTAGTTTATAGTGAGTGGCAGGGTCGTTTCTAGGGGCGGGCGATATGGGCAGCTGCCCGGGGCGCATTGGTCAGGTAGGGCCAGAGCCGGCATATTGGAAGGAAATAAAACTTGTAATTTTTTTAATGCCCTGTGCATTTCTATTATTTAGACATACTTTAGCTCTAGAGCACCCCTGTGCTTCCCCACCTCTCCTATAAGCATAGGGAGTCGTGACTGACCAAGGTAGAAGGGATTGTCAGGAACATCTCCCAATCATGCTGCAAACTCTGACATTGCTCTGATCCCGTAATGACAGGCAGGCAGTGTCTGACAAACAAGCACAGTTAGCTTAGCACGCAGTGAGGAAGGCTGGCTGAGAAAGTAAAAGATAAATATCAGCTACGTTACACCGGAGATCCAGGAGGTTGTTGATTGGCTGTATGCTGCCCTGTGACCCACTGTTACACAATGTTTTCTTCACAAACCATGTGCGGGAGGATCAGGTCATTAAAACGTTTACATTGAAGTAGACTACAGGAATACAGTGAGGCTGGCTGCAAAAACAAGTAAAGTGAGTAGGAAATCTCTGACCCTGGAAAAATGTTGTAAATCACTAACCTATTTTAAAAGCTAGTATCCCTCCCTCAGTGTGACTATAAGCATCAATGCATTAACGGGTCCTGCATTCTGCTCCCTCTTAATTTACTACATGATCCCGTCCTCCCCCTGTAAAATTCTGTGTCAGTGGGCAGCAGTGCTTTGAAGATTAAGATAACAGTCAACTCTGTCTGCTTGTTTTCAAATGGTCACTTAACCTTAACTCTGTCCTGTTCTTCACTACCCATCTTTGCTATTTATGTGGGTGTAATTGACAGCACTAAATGTGGGATATTGAGGAGGTGGGAGGGCAGGAAAAGGGAAGAAATCATGGGTCAGGGGACAGATGCAGGCAGAAAGTCAATATCAAGGTAAGGGGGGGTTGCAGGGGGATTTCCTGATGGTTTTAGTCTGTGACCACATACCATCAAAATAGTCCAGAACTGCAACAGTTAAGCATCCTCTAGTGCACATGCAGACAGGGGTCTCTCCTATCTGCCTAACATTCAGCAAATGGTATTAATGTCCACAGCACCTCTGATTAAAATACCCACTTAATTTAGACCTTTAGGCATATAAAGTCTTTATATGCCTAAAGATGTAAATAAAGTGGATATTTTAAACAGAGGTACTGTACATTAGTACCATTTGCTGACCACTTACTATATTCTGCACTTACTTCCACACTGTGCAAATATGTGCAGATTGCAAAATGTCTCTTACAAGAAGGGCTGCCTGGTGTCCAGTATTCAACCCGGACAGTCCAGTTTTTAGCAGTCTGTCCTGTAAAATCTATAAAAAAAATACTGGACACTTAAAGGGACAGTCTAGTCAAAATTAAACTTTCATGATTCAGATAGGGCATGCAATTTTAAACAACTTTCCAATTTACTTTTATTATCAAATTTGCTTTGTTCCCTTGGTGGTATTTTTGGAAAGCCAAACCTAGGTAGTCTCAAACTGATTTCTAAAACCGTTGAAAACCACCTCTTAGCTCAGAGCATTTTGAAGGTTTTTCACAGTTAGACAATACTAGTTCATGTGTGTCATATAGATAACATTATGCTCACTTCCGTGGAGTTATTTATGAGTCTGCACTGATTGGTTAAACTGCATGTCTATCAAAAGCACTGCAGAGGCTTAGATACAAGGTAATCACAGAGGTAATACGTGTATTAATATAACTGTGTTGGTTATGCAAAACTGGGTAATAGGTAATAAAGGGATTATCTATCTTTTTAAACAATAAAAATTCTGGAGTAGACTGTCCCTTTAAATGTCCAGTAAATTAGAGTATTTAGTGATAAAAGTAGTAATCAACAGGTTTTAAGTTTTAACTTGCTCTTGTTGGGTCCTTAACTTTATGTTTATGGGTTCTTATATGTGTGCATTATGAGGGGGTAAATAAAACTTTAGAATTTGGGGGGGGGGGGCACATTTTGGAATTTCGCCCTGGGAGCCAGATTCTCTAAAAACGGCCCTGGTGAGTGGAACAAATCATATACTGCAGTGGGGCTGAGGCATCATTTTATTGCAGGGGGGTTGGGGGCTTCATTTTATTGCTGGGGCCATCATTTATTGCAGGGGGACTGGGGGTTTAATTTTATAGCTGGGGGCATCATTGCAGTGGGACTGGGGGAATCATTTATTTCAGGGGGGCTGGGGGCGTCATTTATTTGCAGGGGGCTGGGGGCATAATTTTATTGCAGGGGGACTGGGCTTCATTTTATTGCAGGGGGGCTTCATTTTATTGCAGGGGCTGGGGAGATCTTTTTATTGCTGGGGGCATCATATTTTTGTTGGGGGTATCATTTTATTGCAGGGGAGATGGGGCATCATTTTATTGCTGTGGGGATGGGGCATCATTTTATTGCTGTGGGGATGGGGCATCATTTTATTGCTGTGGGGATGGGGCATCATTTTATTGCTGTGGGGATGGGGCATCATTTTATTGCTGTGGGGATGGGGCATCATTTTATTGCAGGGGGTATGGGGCATCATTTTATTGCAGGGGCATCATCTTTGTGCTGGGGAGATGGGGCATCATTTTTGTGCTGGGGGCATCATATTTTTTTTATTGCTAGGGGCATCATTTAATGCAGTGGGGCTGGGGGCATCATTTTATTGCAGTGGGGCTGGGCCTGGGGGCATCATTTTATTGCAGGGGAGATGGTGCATAATTTTTGTGCTGGGGGCATCATATTTTTATTGGGGGTATAATTTTATTGCAGGGGGCATCATTTTATTGCAGGGGAGATGGGGCTTCATTTTATTGCAGTGGGGCTGGGGGCATCATTTTATTGCACTTTCAGTGTCTGTCACTGTGCAGTGAGTGAAATCTGAAGCTGGGACGTCTGGGTACTGCTGCTGATGCAGCATCAAAACAAGGGGGGGTACTCTGTGAGTGACCCATACATGTGGCATCAAGTCACAGTGTCAAAAGAGGTCAATGTTTTGCTTTTCTATGCATTTTAATTAGCCACCTAAAAATCCTATACTCTGGTGTGTGTATGTTTTGTGCCTGCATGTATGTGTGTGTCGGTTTGTATGTGTAGGTTTTGTGTCTGCATGTATGTGTATGTTGTGGTGTGCATCTGTATGCAAGTGTATATAGTGTGTCTGCATGTGTATGTAGTGTGTCAGCAAGTATGTGTAAGTATGTCTGCAAGTATTTCATTTGTGTATAAACTGCCTGATTAACTCACAATATTTGTATTTTTATTATATATATATATATATAGTTGAAGGAAAAAAGTTTGCTGGCTTGGAGGGGCGTGACTATGTTGGAGGGGGCGGGGTTGGGCCTGTCTATACAAATTTCCAGGGCTGGTCTGATTTCCCAGTCCGGCCCTGGACCTTGGACATTTAAAAAAAAAATTAAAAAGATTCTAAAAGTTAAAATAGAATTCTCCCTGCATTTGATATTAGTAAAAAGATCGCTTTCATACCGCTATATAAAGAGACTCTGAGTATTTGAAAAATACTATCATACATTCATCAATAATACATTAAAAGTAATCGCATTCATACTATTTTTGTACAAAGAAACATTGAACATTAAAAAATTCCACCACAGCCATAAACAGAGCCAAAGAAACAGAAAGGAGAGAATTACTTAAACCAAAAATAAAACCAATTACAGCAAAGTTTAATGAATATGATATACCTTTTATTAATTATTATAGTCAAGACCATAAAACAATGAATAACATTTTACATAAACATTGGCATTTGGTGAAGACTGACCCAATATTGGGAGATAAAGTACCCTCTTATCCTAGAATGATCTATAGAAAAGCAAGGAATTTAAAATCTATATTGGCACCCAGTGAGTTCAAACCTAACCATAGGAAACAGATACAATATGACCTAGTAGGCCAAAATGTAAAAGTTTTTGTCCCTTGCCATCTTTGTAGGGCCTGTAAATATATATCTCAAAAAAGAAAAGTATCAATTTTCCAGGACAAAAAGATAGTTTTCAAATCAAAGATACTATTAGATGCAGCAGTAAGGGGGTGGTGTACATGTTGCAATGTACGTGTAGTTTGTTCTATATAGGCGAGACCACCAGAATGTTAAGAGATCGAATAAGAGAACATCTATGCAATATCAAAAAAGGCAATTTAGAAACCCAACTATATAAACACTTTAGAGAAATACATCACAATAAATTATCAGACTTAAAATATTAGGGCATATGTATAGTCAAGAGAAATTGGAGAGGTGGTAGTTTTGAGCAATGTCTATTAAAAAAGGAAGCAGAATTCATATTTAATTTTGACACCATATACCCAAAAGGTCTAAACTCCGAACTGGACCTATCCCCTTTTCTATGCACATAATTCAACAAAAGTCCCTCCTTCTTTCCCTTCTAATCTAAATTAATTTATTTAATTTTTAGTAATTCACATCTCACTTAGGAGACCAATACACACCTATTTAGACTGAATATTATAACTTAGAAGACCAACCAATTGATATAGATCCAATTATTATATAGGCACACTGATAAAGATTTATAAAGAGAGTTAATTAAAACATTAAAATCAAAAATAGCACCAACACGTATAAGTAGATTACATGTATATATAGCCACTAAGGGAACTAGATGTCATAATCTGCACATATACATCACAATAAATAAAGAAAAATATGAAAATCCTAAACAATGTTAGGGTCCTAATAACCAAATCTAAATTCGTATATATAATTTCATATAGATTTATTTATTAGTAACACAATTTGTTAATATGTTCCTTCACCTATTGTCACTATTATATTTAGTACATGTAATTTTAAGTAATGACCAAATCAAAATCACAGAAGAGACAATATCTCAATTAGAAGGTTTACAATGAATCTAAAAATAACATAATTAATAAATAATATTAGCCCATTATATAAGGTATAGAATTGTATTAAATTATTTTTATACAGGATTTTAATAGTGTCATTAAATATATGATGGAATTTTTTAATGTTCAATGTTTCTTTGTACAAAAATAGTATGAATGTGATTACTTTTAATGTATTATTGATGAATGTATGATATTTTTTTTCAAATACTCAGAGTCTCTTTATATAGCGGTATGAAAGCGATCTTTTTACTAATATCAAATGCAGGGAGAATTCTCTTTTAATTTTAACTTTTAGAATCTTTTTAAAAAAAAATTAAATGTCCAAGGTCCCTTTTCATAAAATAGCAGAAGCGATCTTTTCATATTTCCAAGACACAATTCAGAGGAAGCCCCGTGATGACAAGGGATTACCCTCCCCCCTTTTGACGTGAAAACAACTCTAACCAATCAAATGAAGTGGAACAATATTTGAATGCTATAGCGAGGAAAACACAGCATCTTGAGAGAGCCCGTAATTAGGGTGAAACCGGTAGAAGCTGTGATTACTACTGAATAGCCAGGTGGTTTGACGCTGTCCGTTGGGATTGTGCAGCTTGGAGTACTATCTTTGAGAAAAAGACTGCCGAAAACTACACATAAACGGAGGCAGGAATAAACACCTGTAAATAGAAAAGTAAGAGACTGCAAACACCTATTCCCTTGCGTACATCCAGTACTAAGTGCAGGGGAAGGAGTCCGGAATAAAAAAGAAGAAACTTGCGCAAGTTTAGAAATACCGAAGGAAGGATATCTTTAACCGTCTGGTTGTCAGAGCGGTATAACAAGCTTAAGTCCTTGGGAGGAAACTGCCTAAAAGAAGGGTAAGACTACCTGCATAGCAGGACTACCAAAAAGTCTACCAAAGGTACGGTGCTTTCCACTTAAGACTGTTTTTATTTTTTACATCACTATTACTCACATTTCTCTCTGTAGCGACTTTGGAGAGGCAAATAAGCTAATAAGTAGTTGGCCACTACTATTTTCTATTGTTTCAACAGAACGCATTAGGAGAGACTTTGTTACCAAGTATATTGACATTTCATCTGTCAAAAATGGGGGTATCGTAATATTGTTACTAATATAATATACTAGGAGAGACTTCTTCACTAAATTCATTTAAATTCCATCTGAAAAAGGTGGTATCGTAACACTGCTATATAATTTTGGGCTGTTGATATTCTGCAATCGCTCACACAAGGAGCTCCTGAATTATATATAAGCATCATTTTTGCAAAAAGTAATTGCATAATTTTTACTACAAGAGAATGTTTAAGTGCAAACCATGTTTTTAATTACTGTTCATATCTATATCGTAGCCACAGGTCTAAAAATTGTATTTTTGTTCTAGATCTATGTATTGTATATATTTCTGTTTTTAACAAGTATTATTAGTAAATATGGATTCTTAAAAGACTGATTTATTTATTTTTTCTAAGCCAGAATAAGAAGTTTAAGAGTGTTTTGACAATAAACATAACAATTATACAAAGTAAAAAAATTTTTTTTGAAAGACACCACAATTGACACAAATTATATAAATATAAATCTTTATTGTAGGACATACCATCAAAAATCTTCATTGAAAGACATCATAATTGACACAACAACTATAAAAATATAAATCTTTATTGAAAGACATATTAACAAGGTCTAAAAATAGTATACAAATCAAGTCATTTTTTATTTTTATTTTCTACTCAAACCTTATCCACCCTAATAGGATTATCCTCATTGAAAGACATTACAAAAAGGTTTTAAAATAACATATACCAAGGCCATCCCCTCCTGTGTAATTAAAACCCTAATTGCCACAATATAACATATCCCTGTCTTTAATGCTTAGAGCTTGTTTAGCGCCTTCTTAAAAAATTCTCAACTCATTTATTACTTTGTTTTTCTGTCTAGGAGGAGGAGGACAGTAATTAAGGAGGCTTAAGCATTTAAGTCCAGCGCTATATACACTATAAACCCTTTGTAAACTTTAATCTTAATGAGATTGTACGCTCCTCTCAAATCAAGTTTAGTAAAGACCGTAGCTCCCTTGATGCGGTCAAAGAGTTCCGTAATAAGCGGAATAGGGTAAGCATTCTTAATGGTAAGATGATTAAGACCCCTATAATCGATACATGGTCTTAACTCGCCACCAGGATTTGCGGATGATCCTCTTCAACAGACAGAGGGTACACCCGGCACCGAGGAGTACTCCTCTGGCAATTGAGAAACCAAAGAAGTGCACAAGACTTTAACTGGTTTCCGAAGACAAGTGGAAATACATTGTGGGGACCACGACAACATTTCGAACCTTCGCCAGTTGAGACTGGGATTGTGCTTTTGAAACCACGGATAACCCAGAACAACTGGAAAATGCGGAGAGTTTATCACCTGGAACTGGAGGGTTTCAAAATGGAGAGCCCCAACAGCCATGGACAATGGAGCAGTTTCGTGAGTAACGAGTGCGGGCTGAAGGGGCCTGGCATCAATGCCCACTATAGCAAGCGGAACGGACAGAGGCAAAACAGGAATGGAGTGCTTTGATACAAAAGCACTGTCAATTAAATAGCCCGCAGCACCGGAGTCAACAAGAGCCTGAGTGACTATGGAGGAGTCCACCCAGGAAAGGACAACCGTGACCAAAGGTTTCTCCTTAAGCGGTTCCGGTAACGAGGATAAACCACCCAAGGTCTGCCCCCGACAGGACCTTAGGTGTGAGCGTTTCCCGGCCTTGTAGGACAAGACTTCAAAAGGTGGCCCTGTAACCCACAATAGAGGCAGAGCCCCTCCCTCCTCCTAAAGGCCCTCTCCGCCACGGAGAGGCACGTGAATCCCAGCTGCATCGGCTCAGCAGTACCTGGTGACTCGGGACCAGGAGGCATGGGAGGAGAGGGAGGCATGGGTGGGAACGAACATGTAGGAGACAACGGAACAGGAGGCTTCCGCAAGCGCTCCTTGAAAGAGGGCCTCTCTCTGAGTCTGATGTCAATTAGGATAAAAAAGACACCAATGCCTCAAGATCCTCTGGTAAATCTCTGGCAGCAACTTCGTCTTTAATCGCATCAGAGAGCCCATGAAAGAAGGTGGCAACAAGGGCTTCATTGTTCCAACCTACCTCTGCGGCAAGCGTACGCAACTCAATAGCATACTGAGCAACAGATCTTGTACCTTGCTGAATGGACATGAGTCGTTTAGCGGCAGAGGAGGAGCGAGCCGGAACATCAAATACCCTTCGAAAGGAGGCCACAAATTCAGGGTAATTAGAAATCACAGGTTTATTAGTCTCCCACAAGGGATTAGCCCAGGCAAGAGCTGTGTCAGAGAGTAACAAGATGAGAAATCCCACCTTAGCTCTGTCAGAGGGAAACGCCTGAGGTAACATCTCAAAGTAAATGCCCACCTGGTTCAAAAACCCTCTGCACTGAATAGGATCGCCTCCATATCGCTGAGGTAGAGGTGCAGAACCGGACATGCTCCTGGTAGGCATAGGTGCAGCAGCGGAAACAGGAGCAGCCATAACTTGCAGGAAACTTTGGTCCAAATGTGCAGTGCGAGTCAGCAGGGTTTGCAGGGCTAGTGCAAATTGATCCAAGCAGTGATCATGTACATCCATCCTGGAAATGATGGCAGGTAAAGGTGGATTATTAGCACAAGAAGTGCAAAAATAATCACACCTTTATTAATAGCAAAAAATAATAAAAAGTCCACAAGTCAAATAACAAACCAGGAATCAAAATCAGAGCTGGTAGTCAGTCGAGCCGAGTCAGGAGCCAAAGCGAATAGTCAGACGAGCCGGAATCAGGAACAAGGAAAACAGCAGAGACAGGAACAAGCCAGGGATCAGGAACCAGAAAGGACGTCAGGCGGCCAGGTAATACACAGGAACTCTCAAAAAAACAGGTATGAGACAACGCAAAGGAAAAGCATACTGAACAGAGGCCCTTTAAATAATAAGTGATGACATCACAATTCTGAGACTGCATCCTGTCTCACATGGATGATGCACACCAGTCTGGCCATAAAAGGAAGTGCAGGAATTGAGCAGCATCCCCCACAATGCACCATAGTCAGGAAGAGAGGTGAGTAAAATGGCTGCCAGCAGCACATGATAAACACAACAGGGAAAAAACCCTGACACCTGATAACTAGATTGTACACTGAAGGTGAAGCTAATTGAAAAGGAGGTCCTGTGGGGAATAACAGAAGACTTTGGCCCCTATTTATGAAAGTCTGACGGACCTGATCGGATCAGGTCTGCCAGACCTCGCTGAATACGGAGAGCAATACGCTCTCCGTATTCAGCATTGCACCAGCAGCTCACAAGAGCTCGATCGGGTTGATTTCCGGCGATGTCTGTCCGCCTGCTCAGATCAGGCGGACAGGTTATGGAGCAGCAGTCTTTGTGACCGCTGCTTCATAACTGCTGCCATTCGGAGCTTGATAGATAGGCCCCTTTAAATCCCTATCAGAACACTCCACCAGAGGATTACACCCCTGACGCACAATCTGCCAAGTTCACAGCAACTTTACCACACCAAGAAGAGAAAACTAATGAAGCAGTGCACTGCTTAAAAACAACAAGGATTGCAACTACTATCCGATGAAAGAAGAAACAAAGGAACATTGCGATCCAACACGTAATAGCACATCACAGGTGATCAAGAAGATACAAGCAAACAAGGTAACTTGTGCCAGCTGCTCCATCGCAAACTACATAGGGATCCCTTCTCTAAGATACTTCACCATCCCTTTACTGCTCTATTGAGGAAACACTGCTATATATGGATTACATATGACCGCTAAGGCTACAGATTACATAGCTCGCTATTAGGGATACGGATTGAGTATATACAAGCCGTTTTTTTGAGACTAGGGGGCCTATTTATGATGGTGCGAGCGGACATGACCCGATATTGTGGATCATGTCCGCTGCACATCGATAAATGCAGACATCATACTCTCTCGGCATTTATCATTGCACCAGCAATACCGCCCCCTGTAGATTCGCTGCCAATCGGCCGCTAGCAGGGGATGTCAATCAACCCGATCGTATTTGATAGGGTTGATTTCTGTCCGCCGCCTCAGAGCAGGCGGACAGGTTATGGAGCAGCGGTCTTTAGACCGCTACTTCATAACTTCTGTTTCTGGCAAGCCTGAAGGCTCGCCGGAAACACGGGGCATCAAGCAACATACGGAGCTTGATAAATATGGCCCTAGGAATATAAGCCTATTATTTATTTGAAACATTTTACTATTTGCGATGTCTACTTGTGATATATGAATTTTAAAGGAAGGGATTCACAGCCGCCAACTGACGGAGGCTAGGTGTGATAAAACAGGAATTTTATTGATACAATTCGCTAAACCAATACAGTTGCTACAATAAATACAATATTAACATGGATCCATGGTACAATGGTAGTACAAATCACATAAAATTACAATGAAACAATAAAATAATGTTAAAAATCTAAAAACAATACAATATGGATGTCAAGTATACAATAGTCCTTATAAACGTTGTACTAGTATGTCTAGTATGCAATTGATCTTATAAACGTTATTCTAAAGTGGGCTATCCACTCCAGTGGATTATGGGTGAGATCAGGAATAGAATTCCGGTTTAGTGGCAAACCATGTGTATCCTAGTGGAAGAAATCCTAATGATCCAAATGTAAAAAGTGAATGGGTGTTCAAAAAACAAAATAAAAATATGTATACACAATGCTCCAATTAAAAGTTCTGAAAAAATACACAACTAAAAATATGTGCACTAATAAAAAATCAAATATTCCTGAAAAAACTGTGCAAATGAAGATGAGAAACAGAAGTAGGTGAAAATCCACAAATATAAAGGAAGGAAAAAATAGTCAATGAAGTGATGTACTCAAATCGATAAAAACTCTGTGCAAAAAAAAAAGGAGCTGATAACCAAAACTAATAATCCAAAAAATATCCAAAGTGTTTAAATGTCTTACAATGTCTGAGACTTGAGACAACAGTCTCCTTGGCGTGAGGGGTTCACTTCAAATAAGGAGGAAAAACGGCAAACAATACCTGTGAAAAAAACAAACAAAATACAATGTGTAGCAAATTCCAAATAATCAACCTCAAATGAAATCAGACTCACCAGCTCAGGTCTACGCGTTTCGGCCCTTATAGGCCTTTATCAAGACTGGTTTTGCATGTTCTCTGGCGGCCTTATATAGCACTTAATTCGTGAGTGCCCGGATGTAGCAGATACTAAACACTTCCGGTTTTTCATTACATTATAAATCCGTCTTTGCTATTAAAACTTTAAAAATATATCACTACTCTATTGAGATAAATTATTATTGAAAATCTCTTATTCATATTATCAAAAAGGTTTTTCGCTTTAAAATATCGATAATCACAATGATAGTAGCCTCCGTCTGTTTAGTGACGTCACTTCCGGTCAGGAAAAGGCTGCCGTAATCTGCGGCTCATTCAAATGTTCTAATTTTTAATTTTAATGCTTCATTAATGGGTAGTATTATATTGATGAACAGCCAAGTGTTCAAAGCTAAAAAGGTCGTCAACTGTCTTTACGAACATAAACAATTTTATAATAATCCCATTGGTCGTGACGTCACTTTTGGCCGTGCTAATAGTAAAAGTGTGTTCTTTAAAAATGTCAATTCTTTGGGAAAAGAGGAGTCATTTGTGTTTGCCCATCGGTGTATTCACTATAATAACTTGTGGTCTATAATCAACGAATTCGTAAGGTCTAATATTTTATACAGTACCGCTATCAGCCACATCCTATTGGTGGTGACATCACCGTCATCCACAGTCCTTATAGGCTATGTGCAGAGGTGTGTGTTTGCTTAATTTCTTATATTGCCTATAATGGTAGGAGAGAGAGTGTGTACTTAGTGTGTGTTCCATCTTTTTTTAGGAGTATATCTTGCTTAGAAAAAGGGTAATTTACCCATCAATGTATTCACTATAATAAAATTGTAGTCTATAATAAACAAGTTCGTAAGGTCTAATATTCTATAATAGTACCGCTGTCAACCACATCCTATTGGTGGTGACATCATAATCATCCACAGTCCTTATAGGCTATGTGCAAGGGTGTGTGTTTGCTTGATTTCTTATATTACCTATAATGATAGGAGAGAGAGTGTGCACTTGGTGCATGTTCCATACTTTTTTTAGGAGTATACCTTGCTTAGAAAAAGGGGTGTTATTTACCTGTTGCTACCCTTATATTAGATGTCATGTCTTAATGAAAATTGTGGCATATTATTGATGCCGAATTTTGGCTTATCCTATTGGCCCTGACATGATCGTCGTTCTCAGTCCAAATAAGATATAATTGAAGGTGTGGGATCTTAGATTTATTATGGTGCCCAATCTTAAGGGAAAAAATTGAAGGATAAATTTATAGTATATCCTAGGGATGTAGAATGTTATATACTATTATCAATCCTACAAATATCAGTGTTAACATTATCTAAAAATGAATAAAATGGTTAAATGAATAAACCAATTATCATATTCAATAGCCCTAAAACAGGTAGGAGATAATTTCGTTTTAGTATCAGCTTACAAGCAATCTATAAGCTGTGTCCATGGATGTATAAAGCTTGAGAGTAATATTAGAATCTATCTGATATAGACTCTCTATAAATGTTGGAGAAACTCTTAGAGAAACTCTTTCTATATATATATATGAATATATACACAATGCCCTGGTCTGTACCTGTTTTAGGGCTATTGAATATGATAATTGGTTTATTCATTTAACCATTTTATTCATTTTTAGATAATGTTAACACTGATATTTGTAGGATTGATAATAGTATATAACATTCTACATCCCTAGGATATACTATAAATTTATCCTTCAATTTTTTCCCTTAAGATTGGGCACCATAATAAATCTAAGATCCCACACCTTCAATTATATCTTATTTGGACTGAGAACGACGATCATGTCAGGGCCAATAGGATAAGCCAAAATTCGGCATCAATAATATGCCACAATTTTCATTAAGACATGACACCTAATATAAGGGTAGCAACAGGTAAATAACACCCCTTTTTCTAAGCAAGGTATACTCCTAAAAAAAGTATGGAACACGCACCAAGTGCACACTCTCTCTCCTATCATTATAGGTAATATAAGAAATCAAGCAAACACACACCCTTGCACATAGCCTATAAGGACTGTGGATGATTATGATGTCACCACCAATAGGATGTGGTTGACAGCGGTACTATTATAGAATATTAGACCTTACGAACTTGTTTATTATAGACTACAATTTTATTATAGTGAATACATCGATGGGTAAATTACCCTTTTTCTAAGCAAGATATACTCCTAAAAAAAGATGGAACACACACTAAGTACACACTCTCTCTCCTACCATTATAAGCAATATAAGAAATTAAGCAAACACACACCTCTGCACATAGCCTATAAGGACTGTGGATGACGGTGATGTCACCACCAATAGGATGTGGCTGATAGCGGTACTGTATAAAATATTAGACCTTACGAATTCGTTGATTATAGACCACAAGTTATTATAGTGAATACACCGATGGGCAAACACAAATGACTCCTCTTTTCCCAAAGAATTGACATTTTTAAAGAACACACTTTTACTATTAGCACGGCCAAAAGTGACGTCACGACCAATAGGATTATTATAAAATTGTTTATGTTCGTAAAGACAGTTGACGACCTTTTTAGCTTTGAACACTTGGCTGTTCATCAATATAATACTACCCATTAATGAAGCATTAAAATTAAAAATTAGAACATTTGAATGAGCTGCAGATTACGGCAGCCTTTTCCTGACCGGAAGTGACGTCACTAAACAGACGGAGGCTACTATCATTGTGATTATCGATATTTTAAAGCGAAAAAACCTTTTCGATAATATGAATAAGAGATTTTCAATAATAATTTATCTCAATAGAGTAGTGATATATTTTTAAAGTTTTAATAGCAAAGACGGATTTATAATGTAATGAAAAACCGGAAGTGTTTAGTATCTGCTACATCCGGGCACCCACGAATTAAGTGCTATATAAGGCCGCCAGAGAACATGCAAAACCAGTCTTGATAAAGGCCTATAAGGGCCGAAACGCGTAGACCTGAGCTGGTGAGTCTGATTTCATTTGAGGTTGATTATTTGGAATTTGCTACACATTGTATTTTGTTTGTTTTTTTCACAGGTATTGTTTGCCGTTTTTCCTCCTTATTTGAAGTGAATCCCTCACGCCAAGGAGACTGTTGTCTCAAGTCTCAGACATTGTTAGACATTTAAACACTTTGGATATTTTTTGGATTATTAGTTTTGGTTATCAGCTCCTTTTTTTTTTGCACAGAGTTTTTATCGATTTGAGTACATCACTTCATTGACTATTTTTTCCTTCCTTTATATTTGTGGATTTTCACCTACTTCTGTTTCTCATCTTCATTTGCACAGTTTTTTCAGGAATATTTGATTTTTTATTAGTGCACATATTTTTAGTTGTGTATTTTTTCAGAACTTTTAATTGGAGCATTGTGTATACATATTTTTATTTTGTTTTTTGAACACCCATTCACTTTTTACATTTGGATCATTAGGATTTCTTCCACTAGGATACACATGGTTTGCCACTAAACCGGAATTCTATTCCTGATCTCACCCATAATCCACTGGAGTGGATAGCCCACTTTAGAATAACGTTTATAAGATCAATTGCATACTAGACATACTAGTACAACGTTTATAAGGACTATTGTATACTTGACATCCATATTGTATTGTTTTTAGATTTTTAACATTATTTTATTGTTTCATTGTAATTTTATGTGATTTGTACTACCATTGTACCATGGATCCATGTTAATATTGTATTTATTGTAGCAACTGTATTGGTTTAGCGAATTGTATCAATAAAATTCCTGTTTTATCACACCTAGCCTCCGTCAGTTGGCGCCTGGGAATCCCTTCCTTTGTAGTTCATTTTTGGTGAGAGCTGGGTTTCACCTTTTCCAGGCTTATAGGTGTTTGTTGGCGCTCCAAGTAGAACCACTGTTCTCAACCTGATATATGAATTTTACCAATTGTGATACTAAATACATTTTATCTACATATCTAATAAATCTGCATTTGGGAGTGATTACTATTAACAGAGGAACGTAGTTGCGCCACCTTTTTTGGATAATTAGGCATCTTCAGCACTACATGACAGGAAGTAGTGCTGCCATCTAGTGTTCTTGCAAATGCATAACATTCTTGCAAAACTGCTGCCATATAAGTGCTCCAGGCACGATCACACACAACATAAGATACCAGGAAAACCAGACAAACTGATAATAGAGGGGATTTAGAAAGCTTTATCTGAATCAGGAAAGAAAATGTTTTGATCGGATTGAGCAGTGTACTCTGTACTGTCACCCACAAAATCACATATGGCATCGGATTGAGCAGTGTACTCTGTACTGTCACCCACAAAATCACATATGGCATCGGATTGAGCAGTGTACTCTGTACTGTCACCCACAAAATCACATATGGCATCGGATTGAGCAGTGTACTCTGTACTGTCACCCACAAAATCACATATGGCATCGGATTGAGCAGTGTACTCTGTACTGTCACCCACAAAATCACATATGGCATCGGATTGAGCAGTGTACTCTGTACTGTCACCCACAAAATCACATATGGCATCGGATTGAGCAGTGTACTCTGTACTGTCACCCACAAAATCACATATGGCATCGGATTGAGCAGTGTACTCTGTACTGTCACCCACAAAATCACATATGGCATCGGATTGAGCAGTGTACTCTGTACTGTCACCCACAAAATCACATATGGCATCGGATTGAGCAGTGTACTCTGTACTGTCACCCACAAAATCACATATGGCATCGGATTGAGCAGTGTACTCTGTACTGTCACCCACAAAATCACATATGGCATCGGATTGAGCAGTGTACTCTGTACTGTCACCCATAAAATCACATATGGCATCGGATTGAGCGGTGTACTCTGTACTGTCACCCACAAAATCACATATGGCATCGGATTGAGCGGTGTACTCTGTACTGTCACCCACAAAATCACATATGCATCGGATTGAGCGGTGTACTCTGTACTGTCACCCACAAAATCACATATGGCATCGGATTGAGCTGTGTACTCTGTACTGTCACCCACAAAATCACATATGGCATCGGATTGAGCAGTGTACTCTGTACTGTCACCCACAAAATCACATATGGCATCGGATTGAGCAGTGTACTCTGTACTGTCACCCACAAAATCACATATGGCATCGGATTGAGCAGTGTACTCTGTACTGTCACCCACAAAATCACATATGGCATCGGATTGAGCAGTGTACTCTGTACTGTCACCCACAAAATCACATATGGCATCGGATTGAGCAGTGTACTCTGTACTGTCACCCACAAAATCACATATGGCATCGGATTGAGCAGTGTACTCTGTAACTGTCACCCACAAAATCACATATGGCATCGGATTGAGCAGTGTACTCTGTACTGTCACCCACAAAATCACATATGGCATCGGATTGAGCAGTGTACTCTGTACTGTCACCCACAAAATCACATATGGCATCGGATTGAGCAGTGTACTCTGTACTGTCACCCACAAAATCACATATGGCATCGGATTGAGGAGTGTACTCTGTACTGTCCCCCACACAATCAGATTTGGCATCAGATTGAGGAGTGTGCTCTGTACTGTCACCCACAAAATCACATATGGCATCGGATTGAGGAGTGTGCTCTGTACTGTCACCCACAAAATCACATATGGCATCCGATTGAGGAGTGTACTCTGTACTGTCACCCACAAAATCACATATGGCATCGGATTGAGCAGTGTACTCTGTACTGTCACCCACAAAATCACATATGGCATCGGATTGAGCAGTGTACTCTGTACTGTCACCCACAAAATCACATATGCATCGGATTGAGCAGTGTACTCTGTACTGGTCACCCACAAAAATCACATATGGCATCGGATTGAGGAGTGTTACTCTGTACTGTCACCCACAAAATCACATATGGCATTCGGATTGAGCAGTGTGCTCTGTACTGTCACCCACAAAATCACATATGGCATCGGGATTGAGCAGTGTACTCTGTACTGTCACCCAACAAAATCACATATGGGCATCGGATTGAGCAGTGTACCTCTGTACTGTCACCCACAAAATCACATATGCATCGGATTGAGGAGTGTACTCTGTACTGTCATCCCACAAAATCACATATGGCATCGGATTGAGGAGTGTGCTCTGTACTGTCACCCACAAAATCACATATGGGCATCGGATTGAGCAGGTGTACTCTGTACTGTCACCCACAAAATCACATATGGCATCGGATTGAGCAGTGTACTCTGTACTGTCACCCACACAAATCACATATGGCATCGGATTGAGGAGTGTGCTTCTGTACTGTCACCCACAAAATCACATATGGCATCGGATTGAGGAGTGTTCTCTGTACTGTCACCCACAAAATCACATATGGCATCGGATTGAGCAGTGTACTCTGTACTGTCACCCACAAAATCACATATGGCATCGGATTGAGCAGTGTACTCTGTACTGTCACCACACAAAATCACATATGGCATCGGATTGAGGCAGTGTACTCTGTACTGTCACCCACAAAATCACATATGGCATCGATTGAGCAGTGTACTCTGTACTGTCACCCACAAAATCACATATGGCATCGATTGAGCGAGTGTACTCTGTACTGTCACCCACAAAATCACATATGGCATCGGATTGAGCAGTGTACTCTGTACTGTCACCCACAAAATCACATATGGCATCGGATTGAGCAGTGTACTCTGTACTGTCACCCACAAAATCACATATGGCATCGGAATTGAGCAGTGTACTCTGTACTGTCACCCACAAAATCACATATGGCATCGGATTGAGCAGTGTACTCTGTACTGTCACCCACAAAATCACATATGGCATCGGATTGAGCAGTGTACTCTGTACTGTCACCCACAAAATCACATATGGCATCGGATTGAGCAGTGTACTCTGTACTGTCACCCCACAAAATCACATATGGTATCGGATTGAGCAGTGTGCTCTGTACTGTCACCCACAAAATCACATATGGCATCGGATTGAGCAGTGTACTCTGTACTGTCACCCACAAAATCACATATGGCATCGGATTGAGCAGTGTACTCTGTACTGTCACCCACAAAATCACATATGGCATCGGATTGAGCAGTGTACTCTGTACTGTCACCCACAAAATCACATATGGCATCGGATTGAGCAGTGTACTCTGTACTGTCCCCCACACAATCAGATTTGGCATCAGATTGAGGAGTGTGCTCTGTACTGTCACCCACAAAATCACATATGGCATCGGATTGAGGAGTGTGCTCTGTACTGTCACCCACAAAATCACATATGGCATCCGATTGAGAGTGTACTCTGTACTGTCACCCACAAAATCACATATGGCATCGGATTGAGCAGTGTACTCTGTACTGTCACCCACAAAATCACATATGGCATCGGATTGAGCAGTGTACTCTGTACTGTCACCCACAAAATCACATATGGCATCGGATTGAGCAGTGTACTCTGTACTGTCACCCACAAAATCACATATGGCATCGGATTGAGGAGTGTACTCTGTACTGTCACCCACAAAATCACATATGGCATCGGATTGAGCAGTGTACTCTGTACTGTCACCCACAAAATCACATATGGCATCGGATTGAGCAGTGTACTCTGTACTGTCACCCACAAAATCACATATGGCATCGGATTGAGCAGTGTACTCTGTACTGTCACCCACAAAATCACATATGGCATCGGATTGAGGAGTGTACTCTGTACTGTCACCCACAAAATCACATATGGCATCGGATTGAGCAGTGTAGCTCTGTACTGTCACCCACAAAATCACATATGGCATCGGATTGAGCAGTGTACTCTGTACTGTCACCCACAAAATCACATATGGCATCGGATTGAGCAGTGTACTCTGTACTGTCACCCACACAATCACATATGGCATCGGATTGAGGAGTGTGCTCTGTACTGTCACCCACAAAATCACATATGGCATCGGATTGAGCAGTGTACTCTGTACTGTCACCCACAAAATCACATATGGCATCGGATTGAGCAGTGTACTCTGTACTTTCACCCACAAAATCACATATGGCATCGGATTGAGGAGTGTACTCTGTACTGTCACCCACAAAATCACATATGGCATCGGATTGAGCAGTGTACTCTGTACTGTCACCCACAAAATCACATATGGCATCGGATTGAGCAGTGTACTCTGTACTGTCACCCACAAAATCACATATGGCATCGGATTGAGCAGTGTACTCTGTACTGTCACCCACAAAATCACATATGGCATCGGATTGAGCAGTGTACTCTGTATTGTCACCCACAAAATCACATATGGCATCGGATTGAGCAGTGTGCTCTGTACTGTCACCCACAAAATCACATATGGCATCGGATTGAGCAGTGTACTCTGTACTGTCACCCACAAAATCACATATGGCATCGGATTGAGGAGTGTACTCTGTACTGTCACCCACAAAATCACATATGGCATCGGATTGAGCAGTGTACTCTGTACTGTCACCCACAAAATCACATATGGCATCGGATTGAGCGAGTGTACTCTGTACTGTCACCCACAAAATCACATATGGCATCGGATTGAGCAGTGTACTCTGTACTGTCACCCACAAAATCACATATGGCATCGGATTGAGGAGTGTACTCTGTACTGTCACCCACACAATCACATATGGCATCGGATTGAGGAGTGTACTCTGTACTGTCACCCACAAAATCACATATGGCATCGGATTGAGCAGGGTGACTCTGTACTGTCACCCACAAAATCACATATGGCATCGGATTGAGGAGTGTACTCTGTACTGTCACCCACAAAATCACATATGGCATCGGATTGAGCAGTGTACTCTGTACTGTCCACCCACAAAATCACATATGGCATCGGATTGAGCAGTGTAGCTCTGTACTGTCACCCACAAAATCACATATGGCATCGGATTGAGGCAGTGTACTCTGTACTGTCACCCACAAAATCACATATGGCATCGGATTGAGCAGTGTACTCTGTACTGTCACCCACAAAATCACATATGGTATCGGATTGAGCAGTGTAGCTCTGTACTGTCACCCACAAAATCACATATGGCATCGGATTGAGGAGTGTACTCTGTACTGTCACCCACAAAATCACATATGGCATCGGATTGAGCAGTGTACTCTGTACTGTCACCCACAAAATCACATATGGCATCGGATTGAGGAGTGTACTCTGTACTGTCACCCACAAAATCACATATGGTATCGGATTGAGCAGTGTGCTCTGTACTGTCACCCACAAAATCACATATGGCATCGGATTGAGGAGTGTACTCTGTACTGTCACCCACAAAACCACATATGGCATCGGATTGAGCAGTGTACTCTGTACTGTCACCCACAAAATCACATATGGCATCGGATTGAGGAGTGTACTCTGTACTGTCACCCACAAAATCACATATGGCATCGGATTGAGCAGTGTACTCTGTACTGTCACCCACAAAATCACATATGGCATCGTATTGAGGAGTGTACTCTGTACTGTCACCCACAAAATCACATATGGCATCGGATTGAGCAGTGTACTCTGTACTGTCACCCACAAAATCACATATGGCATCGGATTGAGCAGTGTACTCTGTACTGTCACCCACAAAATCACATTTGGCATCGGATTGAGCAGTGTACTCTGTACTGTCACCCACAAAATCACATATGGCATCGGATTGAGCAGTGTGCTGTGTACTGTCACCCACAAAATCACATATGGCATCAGATTGAGCAGTGTACTCTGTACTGTCACCCACTAAATCACATATGGCATCTGATTGAGCAGTGTACTCTGTACTGTCACCCACAAAATCACATATGGCATCGGATTGAGCAGTGTACTCTGTACTGTCACCCACAAAATCACATATGGCATCGGATTGAGCAGTGTACTCTGTACTGTCACCCACAAAATCACATATGGCATCGGATTGAGCAGTGTACTCTGTACTGTCACCCACTAAATCACATATGGCATCTGATTGAGCAGTGTACTCTGTACTGTCACCCACAAAATCACATATGGCATCGGATTGAGCAGTGTACTCTGTACTGTCACCCACAAAATCACATTTGGCATCGGATTAAGCAGTGTACTCTGTACTGTCACCCACAAAATCACATATGGCATCGGATTGAGCAGTGTACTCTGTACTGTCACCCACAAAATCACATATGCATCGGATTGAGCAGTGTACTCTGTACTGTCACCCACAAAATCACATATGGCATCGGATTGAGCAGTGTACTCTGTACTGTCACCCACAAAATCACATATGGCATCGGATTAAGCAGTGTACTCTGTACTGTCACCCACAAAATCACATATGGCATCAGATTGAGCAGTGTACTCTGTACTGTCACCCACAAAATCACATATGGCATCGGATTGAGCAGTGTACTCTGTACTGTCACCCACAAAATCACATATGGCATCGGATTGAGGAGTGTACTCTGTACTGTCACCCACAAAATCACATATGGCATCGGATTGAGGAGTGTACTCTGTACTGTCACCCACAAAATCACATATGGCATCGGATTTAGCAGTGTACTCTGTACTGTCACCCACAAAATCACATATGGCATCGGATTGAGGAGTGTACTCTGTACTGTCACCCACAAAATCACATATGGCATCAGATTGAGCAGTGTACTCTGTACTGTCACCCACAAAATCACATATGGCATCGGATTGAGCAGTGTACTCTGTACTGTCACCCACACAATCACATATGGCATCGGATTGAGGAGTGTACTCTGTACTGTCACCCACAAAATCACATATGGCATCGGATTTAGGAGTGTACTCTGTACTGTCACCCACAAAATCACATATGGCATCGGATTGAGCAGTGTACTCTGTACTGTCACCCACAAAATCACATATGGCATCGGATTGAGCAGTGTACTCTGTACTGTCACCCACAAAATCACATATGGCATCGGATTGAGGAGTGTACTCTGTACTGTCACCCACAAAATCACATATGGCATCGGATTGAGGAGTGTACTCTGTACTGTCACCCACAAAATCACATATGGCATCGAATTGAGGAGTGTGCTCTGTACTGTCACCCACAAAATCACATATGGCATCGGATTGAGGAGTGTGCTCTGTACTGTCACCCACAAAATCACATATGGCATCGGATTGAGGAGTGTACTCTGTACTGTCACCCACAAAATCACATATGGCATCGGATTGAGCAGTGTAGTCTGTACTGTCACCCACACAATCAGATTTGGCATTGGATTGAGCAGTGTGCTCTGTACTGTCACCCACAAAATCACATATGGCATCGGATTGAGGAGTGTGCTCTGTACTGTCACCCACAAAATCACATATGGCATCGGATTGAGGAGTGTGCTCTGTACTGTCACCCACAAAATCACATATGGCATCGGATTGAGCAGTGTACTCTGTACTGTCACCCACAAAATCACATATGGCATTGGATTGAGCAGTGTACTCTGTACTCTGTACTGTCACCCACAAAATCACATATGGCATCGGATTGAGGAGTGTACTCTGTACTGTCACCCACAAAATCACATATGGCATCGGATTGAGCAGTGTACTCTGTACTGTCACCCACACAATCACATATGGCATCGGATTGAGGAGTGTACTCTGTACTGTCACCCACAAAATCACATATGGCATCGGATTGAGCAGTGTGCTCTGTACTGTCACCCACAAAATCACATATGGCATCGGATTGAGCAGTGTGCTCTGTACTGTCACCCACAAAATCACATATGGCATCGGATTGAGCAGTGTGCTCTGTACTGTCACCCACAAAATCACATATGGCATCGGATTGAGCAGTGTACTCTGTACTGTCACCCACAAAATCACATATGGCATCGGATTGAGCAGTGTACTCTGTACTGTCACCCACAAAATCACATATGGCATCGGATTGAGCAGTGTACTCTGTACTGTCACCCACAAAATCACATATGGCATCGGATTAAGCAGTGTACTCTGTACTGTCACCCACAAAATCACATATGGCATCAGATTGAGCAGTGTACTCTGTACTGTCACCCACAAAATCACATATGGCATCGGATTGAGCAGTGTACTCTGTACTGTCACCCACACAATCACATATGGCATCGGATTGAGGAGTGTACTCTGTACTGTCACCCACAAAATCACATATGGCATCGGATTGAGGAGTGTACTCTGTACTGTCACCCACAAAATCACATATGGCATCGGATTAAGCAGTGTACTCTGTACTGTCACCCACAAAATCACATATGGCATCGGATTGAGGAGTGTACTCTGTACTGTCACCCACAAAATCACATATGGCATCAGATTGAGCAGTGTACTCTGTACTGTCACCCACAAAATCACATATGGCATCGGATTGAGCAGTGTACTCTGTACTGTCACCCACACAATCACATATGGCATCGGATTGAGGAGTGTACTCTGTACTGTCACCCACAAAATCACATATGGCATCGGATTGAGGAGTGTACTCTGTACTGTCACCCACAAAATCACATATGGCATCGGATTGAGCAGTGTACTCTGTACTGTCACCCACAAAATCACATATGGCATCGGATTGAGCAGTGTACTCTGTACTGTCACCCACTAAATCACATATGGCATTGGATTGAGGAGTGTACTCTGTACTGTCACCCACAAAATCACATATGGCATCGGATTGAGGAGTGTACTCTGTACTGTCACCCACAAAATCACATATGGCATCGGATTGAGGAGTGTGCTCTGTACTGTCACCCACAAAATCACATATGGCATCGGATTGAGGAGTGTGCTCTGTACTGTCACCCACAAAATCACATATGGCATCGGATTGAGGAGTGTACTCTGTACTGTCACCCACAAAATCACATATGGCATCGGATTGAGCAGTGTAGTCTGTACTGTCACCCACACAATCAGATTTGGCATTGGATTGAGCAGTGTGCTCTGTACTGTCACCCACAAAATCACATATGGCATCGGATTGAGGAGTGTGCTCTGTACTGTCACCCACAAAATCACATATGGCATCGGATTGAGGAGTGTGCTCTGTACTGTCACCCACAAAATCACATATGGCATCGGATTGAGCAGTGTACTCTGTACTGTCACCCACAAAATCACATATGGCATTGGATTGAGCAGTGTACTCTGTACTCTGTACTGTCACCCACAAAATCACATATGGCATCGGATTGAGGAGTGTACTCTGTACTGTCACCCACAAAATCACATATGGCATCGGATTGAGCAGTGTACTCTGTACTGTCACCCACAAAATCACATATGGCATCGGATTGAGGAGTGTACTCTGTACTGTCACCCACAAAATCACATATGGCATCGGATTGAGCAGTGTGCTCTGTACTGTCACCCACAAAATCACATATGGCATCGGATTGAGCAGTGTGCTCTGTACTGTCACCCACAAAATCACATATGGCATCGGATTGAGCAGTGTGCTCTGTACTGTCACCCACAAAATCACATATGGCATCGGATTGAGCAGTGTGCTCTGTACTCTCACCCACAAAATCACATATGGCATCGGATTGAGCGGTGTACTCTGTACTGTCACCCACAAAATCACATATGGCATCGGATTGAGCAGTGTGCTCTGTACTGTCACCCACAAAATCACATATGGCATCGGATTGAGCAGTGTACTCTGTAAAGTCACCCACAAAATCACATATGGCATCGGATTGAGCAGTGTACTCTGTACTGTCACCCACAAAATCACATATGGCATCGGATTGAGGAGTGTACTCTGTACTGTCACCCACAAAATCACATATGGCATCGGATTGAGCAGTGTACTCTGTACTGTCACCCACACAATCACATATGGCATCGGATTGAGCAGTGTGCTCTGTACTGTCACCCACTAAATCACATATGGCATCGGATTGAGCAGTGTGCTCTGTACTGTCACCCACTAAATCACATATGGCATCGGATTAAGCAGTGTACTCTGTACTGTCACCCACAAAATCACATATGGCATCGGATTGAGGAGTGTACTCTGTACTGTCACCCACTAAATCACATATGGCATCGGATTGAGCAGTGTGCTCTGTACTGTCACCCACTAAATCACATATGGCATCGGATTAAGCGGTGTTCTAAAGTAAGTGGTATACCATATTAATGTGTATACCTACGTCACTTCCGGTGACATATTATAAACTGTTACTTTATAACACTGGTGTTCAATCTGATTTTCACGCCCGTAGGATTTTGCTACACTCGAGCTGAGCATGCTCAGTATGAGGTAATTGCATTCAACAGCTGACTGAAAGGAATGTATGGAATGCAATTAGGCATGCGCAGAGCTACTGGTAGCAAATTCTGAAGGGAGAGACATTTACCTCTTAAACAGGCAACTCAGCCCCACCATGCTCAGTAGAAGCAGAGATACCCCTCAAACTGCCCATGCGCGACAGCCATAGGTTTCATATCCAATAAAGCGTTTTATTCTTAAAGGGGCAGGTAATCATACCATTATATGCCCTCAAACTGTCTTAAAGGGGTAGGTGCTTTTTGTTTTACTCATATCCCTCTGTCTTAAAGGGGTGGGTGGGGTGAATGTTATTGCTCACAATGTTTCCTTATAAGACACACTATATGGGCTCTGTGCTCTGCATGTTTCACTACAGCACTTGTTTATTGGTGGATGAATGTATCCACCAATTAGCAAGAACAACCCAGGCTGTTCACCAAAAAATGGGCTGGCATCTAAACTTACATTCTTGCTTTTCAAATAAAGATACCAAGAGAATGAAGAAAATTTGATAATAGGATTAAATTAGAAAGTTGCTTAAAATTGCATGCTCTATCGGAATCACAAAAGAAAAAAATTGAGTTCAGTGTCTCTTTAAGACAGGGTAATTATTAAAATCTTTCTCATGTACCCCTTTAAGATACAAAGAAATCAGTAAAAATGCCCCCAACTGCCCTTTTAAAAAACAGGATAATCAGTCAAATCACCCTTAACTACCCCTTTAAAAGAAAGGGTAATCAGTAAACATTCCCCCAACTGCCTTTTTAAGAAACAGGAATGTCAGTAATATCTACCTCACCTGCCCCTTTAAAAAACAGGGTAATCAGTAAAATCACCCCCACCTACCCCTTTAAGAAAAAGGGATATCAGGAAAAAAAACAGCTACCCCTTTAAGACCCAGGGTAAGCAGTAAAATTTCCACAATTGCTCCTTTAAGACACAGGGTAATCAGTAAAATCCCCCCAGCTAACCCTTTAAGACGCAGGATAATCAGTTAAATTTCACCCACTGGCCCTTTAAGACCGAGGGTAATCAGTAAAATCAACCTCAACTGCCCCTTTAGGACATAGGGTAATCATTAAAATCCCACCAACTGACCCTTTAAGACACAGGGTAATCAGTACAATCACCTTCAATTACCCCTTTAAGACACAGGGAAATCAGTATAATAACCCTCAACTGCCCCTTTAAGACACAGGGTAATCAGTAAAATCACAATAGGTGCCCCATTAAGACACAGGCTAATGAGTAAAATCACTGTAACTGCCCCTTTAAAACAAAGGTTAATAAGTTAAATTCCTCCAACTGCCCATTTAAGACAAAGGGATATCAGTAAAAAAAAAAACTACCCCTTTAAGACACAGGGTAATCAGTAAAATCACCCTCAACTACCCCTTTAAGATACAGGGTAATCAGTAAAATCACCCAACTGCCCCTTTAAGACACAGGGTTTTAAGTTATATTAACTCAATTGTCCCTTTAAGACACAGGGTAATACGTAAAATGCCCCCCTCCTGCCCCTTTAAGACACAGGGTAATCAGTTAAATTCCCCCAACTGTCCCTTTAAGAAACAGGGTAAAAAGTAAAATCACCCAACTGCCCCTTTAAGACACAGGATAATCAGTTTACATTCCCCCCAACTGTCCCTTTAAGACACAGGGTAATCAGTTAAATTCTGCCAACTGTGCCTTTAAGACACAGGGTTATCCGTTAAATTACCCAACTGTCCCTTTAAGACACAGGGTAAACAGTTAAATTAACCCAACTGTCCCTTTAAGACACAAGGTAAACAGCAAAACCTCACAATAATGCCCCTTTAAGACACTGGGTAATCAGTTAAATTACCCCAACTGCCCCTTTTAAGGCACAGGATAATCATAAAAAAATAGTGTGTCACATACTGAAAAATCCAACGCACAGACCCCCTAACAGAGCACAGAGCCCATATAGTGTGTCTCATAACGAAACATTGTGAGCAATAACATCCACCCCACCCGCCCCTTTAAGACAGAGGGATATGAGTAAAACAAATAGCACCTACCCCTTTAAGACAGTTTGAGGGCATATAATGGTATGATTACCTGCCCCTTTAAGAATAAAACGCTTTATTGGATATGAAACCTATGGCTGTCGCGCATGGGCAGTTTGAGGGGTACCTCTGCTTCTACTGAGCATGCTGGGGCTGAGTTGCCTGTTTAAGAGGTAAATGTCTCTCCCTTCAGAATTTGCTACCAGTAGCTCTGCGCATGCCTAATTGCATTCCATACATTCCTTTCAGTCAGCTGTTGAATGCAATTACCTCATACTGAGCATGCTCAGCTCGAGGGTAGCAAAATCCTACGGGCGTGAAGCAGCGGAAGCCATGATGGTAATGGGAACGCTGCGTCATCACTAAGCGGCATAGAATGAGCGTTGCATGACGGGAGCCTTAACCAAAAGCCGGTACGGTAAGCGCGTTATAGAGGGCGAGCGGGAATACGTTTAAGAGCTAACAGCGGGAGCGTGCTTTACCCCTTGTGTGCATGCTGATTACCCAGAGTGCCGCAGAACTGTCAGGGATTAACCCCTTGTGTGCCCATGCATGTGCCAGCTGATTACCCAGAGTGCAATACAGACTAGCAGGGATTAACCCCTTGTGTGCCCATACATGTGCCAGCTGATTACCCAGAGTGCAATACAGGCTAGCAGTGATTAACCCCTTGTGTGCCCATACACGTGCCAGCTGATTACCCAGAGTGCAATACAGGCTAGCAGTGATTAACCCCTTGTGTGCCCATACATGTGCCAGCTGATTATCCAGAGTGCAATACAGGCTAACAGTGGATTAACCCCTTGTGTGCCCATACATGTGCCAGCTGATTACCCAAAGTGCAATACAGGCTAACAGTGGATTAACCCCTTGTGTGCCCATACATGTGCCAGCTGATTACCCAAAGTGCAATACAGGCTAACAGTGGATTAACCCCTTGTGTGCCCATACATGTGCCAGC
This sequence comes from Bombina bombina, assembly GCF_027579735.1. Taxonomy (NCBI): domain Eukaryota; kingdom Metazoa; phylum Chordata; class Amphibia; order Anura; family Bombinatoridae; genus Bombina; species Bombina bombina. Next base: position 468,250,072 of record NC_069505.1, on the reverse strand, counting down.
TGATTACCCAGAGTGCAATACAGGCTAGCAGGGATTAACCACTTGTGTGCCCATACATGTGCCAGATGATTACCCAGAGTGCAATACAGGCTAGCAGGGATTAACCCCTTGTGTGCCTGTACTTATGCCATTTGATTACCCAGAGTGCAATACAAGCTAGCCGTGATTAACCCCTTATAAGCCTGTATTTATGCCAGCGGATTACCCAGAGTGCAATACAGGCTAGCAGTGATTAACCGCTTGTGTGCCTGTACTTATGCCAGCTGATTACCCAGAGTGCAATACAGGCTAGCAGTGATTAACCCCTTGTGTGCCTGTACTTATGCCAGCTGATTACCCAGAGTGCAATACAGGCTAACAGTGATTAACCCCTTGTTTGCCTGTACTTATGCCAGTTGATTACCCAGAGTGCAATACAAGCTAGCAGTGATTAACCGCTTGTGTGTCTGTACTTATGCCAGCTGATTACCCAGAGTGCAAAACAGGCTAACAGTGATTAACCCCTTGTGTGCCTGTACTTATGCCAGTTGATTACCCAGAGTGCAATTCAAGCTAGCAGTGATTAACCACTTGTGTGTCTGTACTTATGCCAGCTGATTACCCAGAGTGCAATACAGGCTAGCAGTGATTAACCCCTTGTGTGCCTGTACTTATGCCAGCTGATTACCCAGAGTGCAATACAGGCTAACAGTGATTAACCCCTTGTGTGCCTGTACTTATGCCAGTTGATTACCCAGAGTGCAATACAAGCTAGCAGTGATTAACCCCTTGTGTGTCTGTACTTATGCCAGCTGATTACCCAGAGTGCAATACAGGCTAACAGTGATTAACCCCTTGTGTGCCTGTACTTATGCCAGCTGATTACTCAGAGTGCAATACAAGCTAGCAGTGATTAACCCCTTGTAAACCTGTACTTATGCCAGCTGATTACCCAGAGTGCAATACAAGCTAGCAGTGATTAACCCCTTGTAAACCTGTACTTATGCCAGCTGATTACCCAGAGTGCAATACAGGCTAGCAGGGATTAACCCCTTGTGTGCCTGTACTTATCCAAAAGCAAAATATATTCCCGCCTCCAAAATCCTTTAAAAGAACCTTTATTTCCACATAGGGTCCTCAGAAACAAACATACAACGTTTCAAGCCTATTGAAGGCTCTTAGTCATGTATAATTCTGTACTTATGCCAGCTGATTACCCAGAGTGCAATATATAATGGCAGAGATTAACCCCTTGTGTGTCTATACATGTGCCAGCTGATTACCCAGAGTGCAATATACAATGGCAGAGATTAACCCCTTGTGTGCCTATACATGTGGCAGCTGATAACTCAGACTGCACCCCCTTACCTCCTGTCCTGGGTCAGTACATGGGGGGGGGGGTAGGAGTGGGCTGAGCCTGACTCCCATGTATAAAGAGGTGCAGTAGGCTCAGCTGTGAAGGGGAGAGGTGAGGATGTGACCCAGACGCAGATGGGCATTTTTCTGGGCACAGGGGATCACTAGGGTTGATAACGAGGCAGATGGCTTCCCTTACATCATATCTGTTTTATTTTGTGCCTGTACAGATCTCACTGACCATGGGTGAGGGCGAGAGACGGCTGACGGTTCTGCACCACATCCAGGAAATGGTTTATCTCCTGACCGGAGAGGTAAAACTAGTAATCTTGTGTAACAAGTAATACAGTGTAGTTAGTAATCTTGTTTAGTTAGTAATCATGTGTAGTTAGTAATCTTGTGTAACAAGTAATCATGTGTAGTTACTAATCTTGTGTAACAAGTAATCATGTGTAGTTAGTAATCTTGTTTAGTTAGTAATCTTGTTTAGTTAGTAATCATGTGTAGTTACTAATCTTGTGTAACAAGTAATCATGTGTAGTTAGTAATCTTGTGTAACAAGTAATCATGTGTAGTTACTAATCTTGTGTAACAAGTAATCATGTGTAGTTAGTAATCTTTTTTTAGTTAATCTTGTTTAGTTAGTAATCATGTGTAGTTACTAATCTTGTGTAACAAGTAATCATGTGTAGTTAGTAATCTTGTGTAACAATTAATCATGTGTAGTTACTAATCTTGTGTAGTTAGTAATCCTTTTTAGTTAATAATCTTGTTTAGTTAGTAATCTTGTGTAGTTACTAATCTTGTGTAACAAGTAATCATGTGTAGTTTAGTAATCTTGTGTAACAAGTAATCATGTGTAGTTACTAATCTTGTGTAACAAGTAATCGTGTAGTTACTAATCTTGTGTAACAAGTAATCATGTGTAGTTAGTAACCTTGTGTAACAAGTAATCATGTGTAGTTAGTAATCTTGTTTAGTTAGTAATCTTGTTTAGTTAGTAATCATGTGTAGTTACTAATCTTGTGTAACAAGTAATCATGTGTAGTTAGTAATCTTGTTTAGTTAGTAATCGTGTAGTTCAGGGCTCGACAAAACCAGGAGCCAAGTTGCCAGTGGCTCCTAAAATTTTACAACTGGCTCCTAACTTTTTTGGTTGTTCTCCATATATCTATATACAACTAATCTGTCTGGCTCCTAAATATTCTTACTAGCTCCTAATTTTTATACAGATTTGTCGAGCACTGGCTGTAGTTACTAATCTTGTGTAACAAGTAATCATGTGTAGTTACTAATCTTGTGTAACAAGTAATCATGTGTAGTTACTAATCTTGTGTAACAAGTAATCATGTGTAGTTAGTAATCTTGTGTAACAAGTAATCATTTGTAGTTACTAATCTTGTTTAGTTAGTAATCTTGTGTAGTTAGTAATCATGTGTAGTTACTAATCTTGTGTAACAAGTAATCTTGTTTAGTTAGTAATCTTGTTTAGTTAATAATCTTGTGTAGTTACTAATCTTGTGTAACAAGTAATCATGTGTAGTTAGTAATCTTGTTTAGTTAGTAATTATGTGTAGTTAGTATTCTTGTGTAGTTAGTAATCTTGTTTAGTTAGTAATTATGTGTAGTTAGTAATCTTGTGCAATTAGTAATCTTGTCTAACTAGTGTACTGTGTTAGTAATCTAGTCTAGTTAGCAATATTGTGTAATTTGTAATGTTGTGAGAGGCTCAGTGAGGTGAAGAGTCAGCTGAGAGGGGAAAAAATGTTTGTCCCGGAATAGTAGAGAAATACCGTAATATTCCGTGCACTGTACATCTGTTCACGTGACACCCCTCCCGGTTGTATACCACATCTAGTGTCACTCAGCAGCAGCTATACGGACTGGTCCACACATTTAGTTGTAACAATATTTTACACATGATTATTGTTTTGGCAACAGTATGATTATGACGACACAGTGATTTCACCCAATAGTTGCCAGTAAACATAGTAATTTAACCCCTGGTGTGCAGTAACACACATAAAACTCCTCTCACACCTCCTCAGAATTTCCCAGTAGGGATTTAACCCATTGGTTCCATTGAACACCCAGTCAAACAGTGATTTAACCCCTTGCTGCTTGCTATAACATGGTGTGTCCTGCGCTACAAATTGCTGTGTATCTCAGACTGACGGTTTTTGTTCACTAGAAGTGATGCCTTAGTGCATTGGGACCTCTCTCCAGAGACTGTTGTAGAATCACAAAACCGTGGGACGCGCAATGAAACTACGTAGACAAGTGCTTTAGTCGCGCTGTCTGTACACAGTGACTATGAGGGACTTACGTAAGATCTGACTATGGTGCACTTCATGTTGCAGTATCTGACTAACTTGCTGCTCGTGAGCGACATGAATGGCGATAAGAAGCTCGTGCGAGAGACCCTTGTGAGTCATGCGCTTCAGATCATCTGTATACTGACGGGAGAGGTGAGCGCTGCCAGGAGGTTTATTTAATAGGTGATTATGTAGGGTGGTGTGGGTACATTGTATGTCTATATATCTGTACATGAGTTACCTATTTATTGCTATATAGTTTACATATTAACTACATGTATGGTTATTGGTAGGTATGATATGTCAAATGGTGTAGATAGTGGTCCTTATCTCACCCTAGTTAATCCCCAACATCACCAAATATATATTAAAAAAAAAAAAGTTTCCAAAATGAGTGAACAAGAAAATGGCAACAATTCAAGGACCGCACTAGTTGAAAAGTAAAAACTTCAACAATTTATTAGTAAAGCGTAAAAAACGTACAAATCCATGGACATACACAGAGGGATTCAAGTTCCATTATCCCACACTCCTCTGTGTATGGCCATGGATTTGTACGTTTTTTTTTTTACACTTTACTAATAAATTGTTGAATTTTTTACTTTTCAACTAGTGCGGTCCTTGAATTGTTGCCATTTTCTTATTCACTCGTTTTAGAAACTTTTTGTTTTATATCGTCTCGCCATTTAGCTCTGCTGTGAGCGCTTGGCGTATGCCTGCAGCTGGGGGAACACCAGCTGCCTTCCTTCATGTGACTGATTGTTTATTATGTCCTTTGGAAGTCTCACCCAGGTGTGTTTTGGAGATCACCAAATATATGTCTTATATCTGAGCAGTGATATAACACCCCTTTAATTCCAGTGATTCTTGCAGAAAAGTGATTTTACCTTTTTGTCTACGTCTAATGCATAAATATTAGTTATTGACTGTCAGTAACATACAGATTAGTGACTGTACACCATTGTCTGTCATTAACACACAGATTAGTGACTGTACACCGTTGTCTGTCAGTAACATACAGATTAGTGACTTACACCATTGTCTGTCAGTAATACACAGATTAGTGACTGTACACCATTGTCTGTCAGTAACATACATATTTGTAACTGTACACCATTGTCTGTCAGTAACATACAGATTTGTAACTGTACATCATTGTCTGTCAGTAACATACAGATTAGTGACTGTACACCATTGTCTGTCAGTAACACACAGATTAGTGACTGTACACCGTTGTCTGTCAGTAACATACAGATTAGTGACTTACACCATTGTCTGTCAGTAACACACAGATTAGTGACTGTACACCATTGTCTGTCAGTAACATACATATTTGTAACTGTACACCATTGTCTGTCAGTAACATACAGATTTGTAACTGTACATCATTGTCTGTCAGTAACACACAGATTAGTGATTGTACTCCATCGTCTGTCAGTAACATACAAATTAGTGATTGTACACCATTGTCTGTCAGTAACATACAGATTAGTAACTGTATACCATTGTCTGTCAGTAACATACAGATTAGTGACTTACACCATTGTCAGTAACACACAGATTAGTGACTGTACACTTTGTCTGTCTGTAACACACAGATTAGTGATTGTACACCATTGTCTGTCAGTAACATACAGATTAGTGATTGTACACCATTGTCTATCAGTAACATACAGATTAGTGATTGTACACTTTGTCAGTAACACACATATTAGTGACTGTACACCATTGTCTGTCAGTAACATACAGATTAGTGACTGTACACCATTGTCTGTCAGTAACATACAGATTAGTGACTGTACACCATTGTCTGTCAGTAACATACAGATTAGTGACTGTACACCATTGTCTGTCAGTAACATACAGATTAGTGACTGTACACCATTGTCTGTCAGTAACATACAGATTAGTGACTGTACACCATTGTCTGTCAGTAACATACAGATTAGTGACTATACACCATTGTCTGTCAGTAACACACAGATTAGTGACTATACACCATTGTCTGTCAGTAACATACAGATTAGTGACTGTACACCATTGTCTGTCAGTAACATACAGATTAGTGATTGTACACCATTGTCTTTCAGTAACATACAGAATAGTGACTGTACACTTTGTCTGTCAGTAACATACAGATTTGTGATTGTACACCATTGTCTGTCAGTAACATACAGATTAGTGACTGTACACCAATGTCTGTCAGTAACATACAGATTAGTGACTGTACACCAATGTCTGTCAGTAACATACAGATTAGTGATTGTACACCATTGTCTGTCAGTATCACACAGATTAGTGACTGTACACCATTGTCTGTCAGTAACACACAGATTAGTGACTGTACACTATTGTCTGTCAGTAACATACAGATTAGTGACTGTACAGCATTGTCTGTCAGTAACATACAGATTAGTGACTGTACACTTTGTCTGTCAGTAACACACAGATTAGTGACTGTACACCATTGTCTGTCAGTAACATACAGATTAGTGACTGCACACCATTGTCTGTCAGTAACATACAGATTAGTGACTGTACACCATTGTCTGTCAGTAACACACAGATTAGTGACTATACACCATTGTCTGTCAGTAACATACAGATTAGTGACTGTACACCATTATCTGTCAATAACATACAGATTAGTGACTGTACACCATTGTCTGTCAGTAACATACAGATTAGTGACTGTACACCATTGTCTGTCAGTAACATACAGATTAGTGACTTTACACCATTGTCTGTCAGTAACATACAGATTAGTGACTGTACACCATTGTCTGTCAGTAACATACAGATTAGTGACTGTACACCATTGTCTGTCAGTAACACACACATTAGTGACTGTACACCATTGTCTATCAGTAACATACAGATTAGTATTTGTATGTCTGTAATGCTTTGATGTGTGACTGTACCTTTTTCTGTCTGTAACACACAGTACAGTGATTCTATAACATACAGTGTAGCATGTTACCCCCCTTAGCTGTCTATTGGTAGTACACAGATTAGCTAGTGTACACCTATTGTCTGCTAGTAACATACAGATTAGCTAGTGTACACCCATTGTCTGACAGTAACACACATACATCTGTGGTCTAATAGCTGTTTGCGAGAAACATGCACATAAGGACAAGGGCATATCTTTGTATCCACCAGTTATCGTTTGTGTCCTTCTCAGGAGTACAGTGCATTTTGTCTGAGTGCACTACTTTAACTTGATGTTTGCTGCAGTTAAACACGGTACATTTGTTTGTGTACTGGTTGAGCTCTTCTGTATTTTTATTGCTACTGTGTGGTCCGGACACCTCTGAGAACTTTTCCCCCTTTATTTCAGGTGCCTATAAAGTGTGATGAGGTTGCAGTGTATTTCTCTATGGAGGAGTGGGAGTATATAGAGGGGCACAAGGATCTGTACAAGGGCATTATGGTTAAGAATCGTGAGATACCCCAGATTGTGGAATCCCCAACACACAAGAGCTCAGGCAAATATATTTATTATTATTATTATTATTATTATTATTATTATTATTATTATTATTATTATTATATCAGGGACTGAAATCTACACAAAGAAAGAAGAAATCAACCAGGAACTAACAGCAACTCAGTGGTTTGTGGGTCACCATCAGGGAGCAGACGGATATGGCTGCACCTTAGTGATGAGGCCCACAGAAACCATTGTCTGAGGTTGCCATGTTCTTCATGCAGAGGAAGATTTCCTAATATTTCAGGTTGGACCGTCTTTGTTTAGGCAGGATCAGGATAGTTCTCTTCTGTAAATGGCACAATTGGGCTAAAAGAGGTTGCTCCTAGATGGGGACAACCAAAAAGAACAAGCTACTGAGCCGTTTTTAGTTCCTGGCTGAGCGCTTCTCCCTTTGTATATAAGACTGACAAGAACACTGCACTTATATTAAGCTCCCTCTTTATTCAGAAATTGATGTCATTTGATGTATTTGCTCATTTGTTTAGATTCCTCAGCTTTTTATTCTTTACTGTATGTTTCTTCCTCTAATAGCACAGAATTGTCATAACACCGAATAGTTTATATTAGTACTGGCGTAAGCTGCTTATACACATCACATATAATACTGAGCACAGTATACAGGCAAGGCTCAGTATGTAAGCATTTTAATTAAACAATATTTATTTAATACATGCATTGTTAACTAAATGTTAGGATAAAATGTCATGAAACTATAATTTATTCTCTATTGAATGTGACAGTTCTTCACAATGACAATCTAGACGCTATATTAATAAAGGAGGAAGCGTATGAGCTGGAGGAAACCTTTCCATGTACAGGTGAGTGATATTGGTGATGTGGCTGTGAATAGTCCTTTAGGTCATTTGTTAGGGTTTATTTTTTTTAGTAAGATTAATTATAGGGACTACATTTTTACGTGTATAGTATTAGCAGTAGCATTAATGAGGTAGGATTTGGGAATATCACAGTTGGGTTTACCTTGTGTTGGAGGATCTATTGTGTTTTCTCCTTCCCTCTGCTGATTGTAACGTTCTCTCCTTATTAAGTGTGTCTGTGTCATTTATAGGCAGGGGGGTATTTATAGAGAATTAATTTTTACGTGGATAGTATTAGCGGTGGTATTAAAGCAGTAGGGTTTTGGGATATCAAAGTTGGATTTACCTTGTGTTGGAGGATTTACTGGGTTTTCTCTTTCCCTCTCCTCATTGTAACGTTCTCTCCTTTATTAAGTAGGTCTGTGTCATTTATAGGGAGGGGGGTATTTATAGAGAATGAATTTTTTTACGTGGATAGTTTTAGCGGTTTTATTAATGAGGTAGGGTTTGGTGATATCACAGTTTGGTTTACCTTGTGTTTGAAGATCTATTGGGTTTTCTCTTTCCCTCTCTTCATTGTAAAGTTATCTCCTTATTAAGTAGGTCTGTGGTATTTATAGAGAATTCATTTTTACGTGGATAGTATTAGCGGTATCATTAATGAGGTAGGGTTTGGTGATATAGTTTGGTTTACCTTGTGTTTGAAGATCTATTTGGTTTTCTCTTTCCCTCTCTTCATTGTAAAGTTATCTCCTTATTAAGTAGATCTGTGGTATTTATAGAGAATTCATTTTTACGTGGATAGTATTAGCGGTATCATTAATGAGGTAGGGTTTGGTGATATCACAGTTGGGTTTACCTTGTGTTGGAGAATCTACTGAGTTTTCTCTTTCCCTCTCATTATAACGTTCTCTCCATATTAAGTGCATCTGTGTCATTTATAGGCAAGGGGTATATATAGAGAATTAATTTTTACATGGATAGTATTAGCAATAGCATTAATGAGGTAGGGTTTTTAGGAATATCACAGTTAAGTTTACCTTGTGTTGCAGGATCTATTGGGTTTTCTCTTTCCTTCTCATTGTAACATTCTCTCCTTATTAAGTGTGTCTGTGTCATTTTGATACTATTTACTTGTGGTAACTCTTCTGGGCATGTACACGTGTCACATGATCCTTGGCTTTATAGAATTTAAGGTACATGTTGCTGTGTTGTGTAGATCCAGATAATCTATAGGACTCTTTGCTTCTCAGGCCTTCAGAAGACGTAGGCTGCTCTCTCAGCTTAGATCACAATGCAGTGTCGGAACCAATGGGCTTTCTTCTTCCCTATGTAGTAGATACTTGATAATTATTCAGATATTTTGTACATATAGAAGGTGCTATGTAGTCCCTAACTCAATATAAACATAATAAATTCATTATAGAAGAAAAGTAACAAAAACCACTAATAGTAATCCTTATTGATAGTATCGAGAGAATAAACCGCTCCTCATAGGAATGTTTGTTCGCTTTTGGACATTGAGTTTGAGACTAGAATGAATAAAATTATAGTTCAAATGACCATTATATTTTGTTTAGAGGATTCCATAGGATTTTTTTTTTTTTTGTATTAGATTCACTTGTTGGGCACCTTGGGTAGTGCCGCCGGAATATTGTTCATCCATTTTGTAAATATAGATTATATTGTTTTCTAGAAGCAATAGATGTGTATTGTCTAATAAAAAGCAAATTAAATGTTTATTGTATGATTTCCTAAGCACAGACGTACAGGGACGGCCCACGACGACCACAAGAATTCAGACTTTTTTTCTCTCTTTCAGCAAAGATAAATCAATTTGCTTCATACTTTTTGAGCATTTTAGTAGAAAGGATGAAGAAAAAGCGACTGTAAATACAGTGATATAAATTAAATAATTGTACAGTCAAAAATTAAACTTTCATTAAAAAAAATCAACAGAGTGTTCACTAGAGCAAGGGATTCTGGGTATGGATATACAAATGACTTTCATATTGCCAAACTTTTTTTGTATCTAAAAATATATTGTTTTTTTATTTTCCTGTCAAGTTTTTATATGATTGTGAAGGGATCACTATCCAGCAGTAGAGTATTCTCCCCCGAGGCATCAGCTGTGAACAAACATTAATTTCCCTTTGTGTTTTAATTCCAATTTAAACAGCTTTTAAGGGACATTATAGTTGTTTTTAATCTCATAACTGTTCCTTTGTACATCCAAAATTTTTATATAAATGTTTTCTCCATAGACACCTATTAAAACATATACAGGCTTTTTGAGATATATTTAAAATAAAAATATATTAATACCACTGCCCTTCAAAATGAAGTTTATGGACCATGAGTCTGTAGTTCTATCTCCTCTCACATAAGTCCTGCAAGCTAACGAGTTAGCGTGAGCTGTCAGTCAAATGCTGAGCCGGCCCCTCTAAGCGGGTGCACGGCTCAGTGGTTGCCATAGCAACCAGGAAACAGTTAACGCTGCTTCATGAAGTGAACAGATTAGATTAGCGTTTACAGTGGCCTGTTGATTGTTTGTTTGTTTTTTGTTTTTGTTTTAAATACATTTTTTATTGAAGGCAACAAACATAATACAATGGGCAGATTACAGAATGCAGATAGCACCACAGGTCCAGACAAATTAGGAATAACATATTCACTTTACATAGAAGTCAGTGTAACAGTAAATCAGGTGTCTGAACCTTGGAGGCCATCTATAGAAGTGCCTATTTTCTTTTTTTAGTGCAGTAAACATAAGGAAAACCGTGTATATAAGCATAAACATTAGTATAGGATGGGTACTGCTTCCCATAACTGTGGGCTTAAACCACATAATTTTAAGTAACAAAGGTAATAACATATGAGCAAGCATTGATCTAGTCACAGCCATCATCAAACGTCTGCGTTTTCATCAGAGCAAAACATACAAAATCAGGTGTGTATGGGAGAGGGGAGTAGGGGAAAGAAGGGGAAGGGAACAGCTCAGGGAAGGGGGAAAAGAAAAGAATCTTGAAGAGAAAGAGAGAGAGGAAAGTTCTGGGGTACTCTCAACAGGGGATGCAGCATAGTCTATTCTAGCCTCTAGTTTTTGCATATAATGAGTTCCAGGGCTCCCATATCTGAGAGTACAAGTCAAGGGTGCCTCTATTAATAGAAACTACCTCCTCCATGCCTCTGATGTAATTGATCATTTCCAACACTTTGTGTAGTGGGGGGGGGGGGGGTAACCTGCTGCTTCCAGTGTCTCACCAAAGCGAGTTTCGTTGCCATCATGAGATATATGAATAGGTGTTTTTGGGCCTTGGTGCTCCGGGGAAGGTCTATGTGGAGTAAGCATCTCTCTGGGGTTCGTACTGTTGGGATGCCAAGTTTGTCACACAGATCTAGTACCTCTTTCCACAGATTTTTTATGCGGGGGCATTCCCACCATATGTGTTTATCATCACCTCTATTTCCACAATTCCTCCAGCATAAGTTTTAGTGAGTGTGTGAGAGCCTGTGTAGTCTAGTCGGAACCCAGTGCCATCTAGTCAGGAGCTTGTAATAGAGTTCAAACTGCGTGACACAGTTAATTATCTTTTTAGTTAATAAAATGGCTCTCTCCCAGCTTTCCAGTTCCCCAACAATTCTAAGGTTTCTTTCCCATGCTAGGATGTTATGGGTCTTAGTTTTATGGAGTCCATTAAGCATTTATAGTGTATTGTCATAGGTCTCTGTCCCTGTAGGCCTGCCTTCGGGTCAAGGTGGTAAACCCCCAACTGTGTAAAATGGACCGTAATCTCATTGATTCAAATGTGAGTTTTTGGGGGATGTCGAATTTTAGATTCATTTCGTTGGCAGTGAACCAACTGGCCCCATCATATAAGTCTGTGAGGATACATAATCTCGAGGTTTCCCAAAGTTTGGGATTAGATTCAGGGAGGCCCAAGATCAGGCCCCTAATACTATGAATTGGGGAAGGGCGGGGAGCTACCTGGGGATAGTGTCTCAGTTTGTGCCATGCTTTTAGGCAATCGAGTAAGACTGAATTAGTGATCGAGAATTTAGTTAAACAGTGTTGGGGGAGCCATGGGAGATCTTGTAAAAGAACATTGGCAGGAAGCGATGCTTGCTCTATCTCGTACCATCTGGGGTGTTCCTCTGAGCCCTGCCAGTTAGAGATATGCGTCAACATTGTAGCGTCATAATAGGATTTTAAATTGGGCAACCCTAGCCCACCTTTTGCTATTGGTACTTGTAGAACAGTACGTGTTATACAGGGTTTGGTATTGCCCCAGACATAGGTGTTTAAGACTGATTGAAATTGGTCTAGGAGAGCTTTCAGGACTCCCAGGGGCAAGCACCTAAAGAGGTAGGTAAGCTTCGGGAGCAACATCATCTTGAAGGCAGAGATTCTCCCCATCCAGGATATCTCTCTGTATCTGGGTAACGTGACATCATGGGTTAGGGATTGTAATATACAAGAGTAGTTCTCCTCCACTACCTTTTTCGGGTCATGTGACATGAACACCCCAAGATGTTTAATGCCATTTCTATTCCATCTGAAGGAATATTGCTCCCGGAGGTTGACAATTTGGGTCTCAGGTATATTTAGGGGATAGGCCTCAGTTTTATCAACATTTAGTTTATAGTACGAAAGAGTACCAAAACGTCTAAACAGATCCAAGAGGGGGGGGGGTAGCGATCTAATGGGATCCGATAGAAAGACTGTGAGGTCATCAGCAAAGAGGCTCAGTTTCTGAAGGGTACCATGAAGAAAGAGGCCTTTAATATCTGGGTGTTGGCATATTGCGGCCACTAAGGGCTCAATGGCTATGGTGAATAGAAGTGGGGACAGGGGACCACCCCTGTCTGGTTCCGTTACTAAGTGAAAAGAGGTCGGAACAGAAGCCCAACCCTCTCACTCTAGCTGTGGGGCCAGAATATAAGGCTCTAACGGCCTCTTGAAAGGCTCTCGGGATACCCATTTGTTTCATAACATCATCCATATAATCCCACCTGACCCTGTCAAAGGCTTTTTCAGCATCAAAAGAAAGGGTCAGGAGTGGGAGGCCCATTCTCTGTAAAGATGTTCAAAAGTCTCCTAGTGCTGTCAGAACCCTGTCTAGACAAGGTAAACCCAACGTGGTCTCTATGGATGATAGTAGGTAGCAGTTTAGATAATCTACTAGCCAAGATTTTAGCAAACAGTTTGACATCTATGTTTATGAGTGAAATGGGACGATAGCTAGAACATAGCTGAGGGTCCTTCCCTTCCTTAGGTATGGTTAAAATACTGGCTTCAAGGACCTCAGAGAGTAATGAGCCCGATATGAAGGCTTGGGTAAAGAGCCTCTGCAAGTAAGGAGAAAGAATGTCATTATAGGACCTATAGAATAGAGGGGGAAAACCGTCCGGGCCAGGGGTCTTATGGAGCTTTAACTTTTTAATTGCTCTGTTGATTGCTTTTCTATATAGAGAAAGATAAATGTGTGTGTTTCATTGAGCTATAACAAGTGAGATCAGAACTATTCTGGACTGACATTAAAACAAATATATTTCCACTGCTTTCAATAAATATTCTTGAATTGTTGATGTTATTCAGCTCTTTCCAAATCTCCCTCACATCGGTAAAATATGCCTTGCATTGCCAGATAGACACACTAGCATAGCTGGTATACATGTTGCTATGGGATACCACTTTCTCTGCTAGCGCGTCGGTTATTCAAAACCTCACCGCTCAGGTGAGATATTCTAAGTCTCGTCGGTACAGTGAGACCATTAAAAAAAAAAGTAGAAACACAAATTTTATCTTGAGAAATGTTTATCTTGCTATGTAGTGTAGTTTATGTGAAAAAGAGATGTCTACATTAAAATACAAGGTCTAACAAAAATCCCAAAGTTTTTTTTTTTGTGATTTCTCTCTATGCCGGTGAAGTGTTGAATATCAGGCCCTGGAAGAGGAAGTTGGTCAGTGTGCAAATACATGTACGCTTATGTGTCTAATCCGAAAATCATTGCTGATTGGACCAAAAGACATTTAAAAAAAAAACCAAAAGTTCTAAAGTGTATTTTGGTATGTAGGGATATTATAATTAAAGAGTAAGAGCTATTATACTATGGAACTTTTTTCATGCTTACTTAGATCTATCTCTTTCATATGTGTGAATGTTTTTGGAGATTACCATCACTCCAAATTATGGCGTGTTTGTAGGACTGCAGATCACTAGCCCTCTCATTTCATATAACAAATTTGATTGTTTTTTGTCTAAAAAATATATGCAAGATTTATATATTATTAATATATACATATTGTGTTTTGCTTCCAAACAGGAGTATCGTCGAGTGGCAATAAGATAAAAGAATTGCACAAAGCTGCTTGCCCAGCATTGATGATAATGTCTCAGATGCATCAAGAACATGTTTCATTTAGAAGTCAAGAACCATGTTCACCAGAGTCTCATGACTGTGCACAAATATCATGTTCTTCAGATGAGAGTGTTGACAAACATAGTGCCTCTACGTGCCTGATAAAGAGACTTAATCAGGAAGAGACTACCAATTCTGATAAATGGGTTAAAAGCACCACATCTTACGAAGTTCCCCAAGCATCATCTGTAGGACTAATGTCTAATGTCAAGGACAAACATGTTCAATCAAAGCTACAGACTTTACACAATACCACAAATACAGAAAATATATATGTTTGTCCAGTGTGTGAGAAGGTCTTTACGGTAAGGTCCAAACTGGTCAAACATCTGAGAATCCATACAGGAGAGAAACCATACGCTTGCCAGGAATGTGGGAGAGGCTTTAGGCAAAGGATACATCTGGTTACTCATGAGAGAACCCACACAGGACAGAAACCATACGTTTGCCAGATATGTGGGAGAGGTTTCTCAGAGATAGGGAATTTAGCTACACACCAGCGAACTCATACAGGAGAGAGACCTTTTGTGTGTAAAGTGTGTGGAAAAAGCTTTACTGCTCAAGCTACGCTAATCAAACACCACCGAACTCATACTGGGGAGAGGCCGTACATTTGTCCGCTGTGTGGGAAAGGATTCGCTCAAATGACCCATCTTGCCAAACACCAAAAGACACACACAGGAGAGAAACCATATGCTTGCCAGACATGTGGGAAATGTTTCTCGGAAGCTGGAAATCTAGCGACGCACCAGAGAATTCATACAGGAGAGAAGCCTTATGTTTGTCAGGTATGCGGCAAAGCTTTATCATCAAATGCAAGTCTTATTAAGCACCAGTGGACTCACACAGGGGACAGGCCGCATGTTTGTCTGCAGTGTGGAAAAGGCTACATTCAAAGGAGGCACCTGGTTGCGCACCAAAGAACGCACACAGATAATTGTGACTATACAAGAGACCAGAGTATATTAAATGGTTCCGGTGATGATTAAAGTGTTACGCTAACTACTCAGCTAACCTCTCTTAGGTATCAAACATAATATGGAATATTAATCAGTCAAATGTTTGTAGAACTTACAGCTATTCAGATCCTATCTAAACCCCTTTGAGACCTTTGCCTCTCCTTTTTGTTTTTGGACGTTTTACCCCAGTCTTACACTATTAATACCCCCATGTATTAAAGCATGTAACTAATTTCATACTAGAAGACACATGGCCAAACATTGCAAAAGAATTTAATTTCAAACGAGTGGTAGATTTTTTCTGACAAATGTTAGTTTTATTTTCCTTCTTAATACATGATGTGACAGCCATCAGCCAATCACAAAATCCATATACATATATTCTGTGCTCAGTAGCAGCTGGTGCCTCAGAAAGTGTGCATATACAATCCTGTGTACATTTAGATAATAGTAGTGAATTGGAAAGTTGTGTACAATTGTTTGCTCTATCCGTATCATAAGTTTAATTCTGACTTTACTAGTAGACCCTTAACCTGGGAGAAAAGGATCTGTAGTTTAAATTTACCTGGTTATAGAAATACCTGTAAATATATATTTAACAAAGGCTACATCTATATCTTCCTTTTATTATATAAACACTTAAAAAATATACAATAAATACACACACACACATATATATATATATATATATATATATATATATATATATATATACATACACACACACACATATATATATATATAACACATAGAGACACCCAGCACTCACCAGCTAGCTCACAGCTAAGATAAAATCACAACTGGAAAGGTTAGTTACCGCATCTGGCCAAATGGGAAAAGCTCAGGCACCACGTCAAGGTCCTTTCCACTGCTTGAGTCCCTAACACAGCCACAACATGCAAGCTTACAAAGCCAAACAAACTGAGAACAAAGAAGGGGTGCACAGGTGGATGTAATCACCCAGAGAAATACAAAGCACGGAAGGGAACTGCACTCCAAGACCGGACCAGGTACACATCAAGTGACTCAGCAACATCCCAGCCCTGGGTGCTAAATAGCACTCCAAAAAAGCTGTGATGACACCAGAGCCACAGGCATTTAACCCCAGTCCGGAATGGGTGCAAGAAACAAGGGGGATTACAAACAAAAAGTAATACAACACATAGAGACACCCAGCACTCACCAGCTAGCTCACAGCTAAGATAAAATCACAACTGGAAAGGTTAGTTACCGCATGCATCTGGCCAAATGGGAAAAGCTCAGGCACCACGTCAAGGTCCTTTCCACTGCCTGAGTCCCTAACACAGCCACACCATGCGAGCTTACAAAGCCAAACAAACTAAGAACAAAGAAGGGGTGCACAGGTGGATGTAATCACCCAGAGAAATACAAAGCACGGAAGGGAACTGCACTCCAAGACCGGACCAGGTACACATCAAGTGACTCAGCAACATCCCAGCCCTGGGTGCTAAATAGCACTCCAAAAAAGCTGTGATGTCACCAGAACCACAGGCAGTTAACCCCAGTCTGGAATGGGTGCAAGAAACAAGGGGGATTACAAACAAAAAGTAATACAACACATAGAGACACCCAGTACTCACCAGCTAACTCACAGCTAAGATAAAATCACAACTGGAAAGGTTAGTTACCGCATCTGGCCAAATGGGAAAAGCTATTTAGCACCCAGGGCTGGGATGTCGCTGAGTCACTAGATGTGTACCTGGTCCGGTCTTGGAGTGCAGTTCCCTTCCGTGTTTTATATATACATATATATATATATATATATATCAGTGACGTGCAGTGAAGTCAGAGGTTGGTGAGGCACTTGCTATGATATGCCTGACAAACCCATATATGAACCTAATCGATGTAGCTTAAATATACAAATAATTTAGCAGGTTGCACAAGGGCAATTAGCACATTAATTACAACACACACATACAGGTAAGAAACTAATTGAATTATGATTCGATTATAGGCAAAATTTTGCAGTTCTACTATTTATACTCATTGAAGACAAACGGAAAAAAAAATAGGATGCATGGTCTTACCTTCCCAGATGCAGATCTTCTTTATTCATTTTATGTGATGAGATTTAAATTTTTCCTTTTGATTTGAAATATAAAAATTAGACAGACAGTTACACTAAAACATTTATTTTCAACTGCTGTCCTCAAGTACCCCCAACAGGGCAGGTTTATGGGTGAGATACCATGTTAGTAACCATGGTGTTACTGCTCAGCTGATTAGTTCACCTTTGCACTGGTTCCGCTATAATGAAAACCTAGACTGTTTGTGGTACTTGAGTACCATGGTTCAGAAACACTGCACTAAAGCACCAGCTCATTTGTAATATGTCGATTACCTGCAGAATAAAGCATATTTTTAAAATTTGGCTAATATTGCATCAGCTGAAAATTGTACTTCAAAATAAATTCTTATAAAAAAAACAGACTTTTTTATTTTCAAAGATAAATTTATTTATAATATTTTTTTTTAAATAAAACTCTTTAATAAATAACATGAATTTAACAAATTCTAACATGTGGGGTGTATTAAACTTTATATTTTTATGTTTGTACTGCAGACAGACAGGCAGGCATGCTGTAGTTTCACTTGAGTTAGACCTACAGTTTCATTTATAAATTAAGTCAATTCTGCGGTCTTTCACAACAAAGTTGTCAATGATTTTGTTGTAAAACTCCTCTGGATTTCTCTCTCTTAATTTTAAAAGTCTTGGCGTCTCTATGGACAAGAGTGCCAGTGATGAAAGTCTGCCTTGGTCTGTACGGGTCCTGCTATGTGTTTTAATCCACTTTAATGCAGAAAAGGACGTTCAACAGAGGCTGTTGTAGCTGGTATTGTGAGCACCAGCTTAAATAATTTTACAGCCTCTGGAAGACCCCTCAGCAGATCATTTGCAGCCACAAAGTTGAGGAGGTCTAATGGTGATTTGCATTCATTCCTGACTCTTTCCGTGCTATATAAACCCACCAGATCACACTTGAGTCTAAGGAGGTCAAAGTGCTTTGCATATTTTGAAAGGGTTTGCAGTTTGGTCTCATCAAAATTTTCTGACATGTCTTTCATTTTTGTGCAGTCCACCAAAGTCAGTAATGCAAGGTCATCAAAGTGTTCAAACCGAGCTTGCATCTGAACACTGACATTATCCAGAATATTAAAATATAGCCTCCTCCTAGTATCTTTAGTAGGATCTTTGCTTCTCTGGTTTTCTTTGAGGTCAAGCTTGACACGTTTTTCCTCAAATCGTTCATAGAACGTATCAAATTCGTCTCTCCGGAGCTGCAGAAATGACATTGTGTCACGAATTTGATCACAGCAGAATGCAATATCCATTACTCTATTCTGAAGTATTCAAAAGAGTATATCAGTTTTTAAAAAAATATCCTCATATGCCATTAGTAGAAAGCAGGTAGATGCTTTACTCAGCCATGTATCAAATCCATCAGCCATCACTGTGGTGTCAGAATACCATTCTCTTTCATTTTTGCTTATAATATCAAACATAGCACGCAGATCTGTTTGGTACATGTTGACCATCTGCACTAGTTTTGAATTTGTACTCCATCTGGTGGGTGCTGCTCTTGGCAAACGTTTCTTAACAACATCATCGAGTAGGTGAGCGCGCTTGGTAGATTGATTGAAAAAAGAGGTACGTTTTGCAAAAAAACTTGTACACTCAGGTATACTTTTTGCTGAATTCGAGAGCACCAGGTTCAATTTGTGGGCATAACAATGTATAAACATGGCTTCGGGAATTTTTTCTTTTATCTTAGATTGCACCTCATTAAGATCTGATGCCATCACAGCAGCTCCATCATAAGTCTGAGCTACCAGCTTTTCTATACAATTGTATTTTTCCAATACACCAAATACATAGTTAGCAATAGATGGTGCTCGTCTGTCAATCACTTCATCAAAACCTAAGAACGCCTCCTTCACCTCAAAAGTCCCCTCACTGCCCATCACATAACGGAAAATGACAGAGATCTGGCATTTGTTTGTGACATCTGTTGTCTCGTCAACTTCAACAGCAACAAATGTGGCTGCATCAATTTCCTTTTTTATGTCATCTCTAATGACATCAGCGACTGCTTCAATCAAATTGTTTTGGATTTTGTTTGATAAACCAGAAAAAACTGTGGATGTCTTCAAATGATTTGCTAACTTTTCATTAGCCTCTGCTCGAAAATATACAGTCTCCACATAGTTGCCACGATTGTAAGAGTTAGCACCTTCATCATTCCCACGAAATGCTAACTCCAGTTTTGCTAGGTGTATGGCGGTATCAATAAGGTGTTTTAAAATTTCACGGTTGTCTTTAACTTTAGCATTGTGGTTGCTAATGTCTAATCGTCGCTGTTCGCTTAAAGCTGCATCTATCCTTGCAGTTCCAAACATTTTAAAAGCAATTAGGTTCTGGGTGTGAGTGAGTGATTGCTCATGTTTATTGAGGCCCCTGGATACATTTTTTAAATCTGAAAATCCTGTTTTGGTCCAAACGTTGTCGGTAGTGGAGAACAGAAGGCAGGGAAAGCAGTAAAGACGATTATTTGTTGCACAGCCACACAGCCATTCTTTTCTCTCGTACCACTCTGTTTGAAAAGATCTTGTTGTATTCTTTTGTTGCTGAAGTAGGCCCCTCAGCTCAGGCATTGGTCTTCCATTACTTATCACTTGTATTTTAGCTTGAAAGTTAAGTCTGGAAAAATTCCTGAAATCCTCCATATTTCAAAAGGCTTCAAACTGTAAACCTGGAAAGAGAGAAAAAGAGAAAAATTAAAGGGAGAGAATAGAAAAAAAAATAATCAAAACTTAAAAATAAATAAAAAATTGTATACAAACAGCAAATAACTTACTTTTTGTACAATGAGCACTTAGAAATGCTCAGTGTAGCCATGTCCTTAGTGTGATATGAGAGCTGACATCGTAGCCATGTCCTTAGTGTGATGTGAGAGCTGACATCTCAGTGTAGCCATGTCTTTGGTGTGATATGAGAGCTGACATCGTAGCCATGTCCTTAGTGTGATATGAGCGATGACATCTTAGCCATGTCCTTAGTGTGATATGAGCGATGACATCTTAGCCATGTTCTTAGTGTGATATGAGCGATGACATCTTAGCCATGTCCTTAGTGTGATATGAGCAATGACATCTTAGCCATGTCCTTAGTGTGATATGAGCGATGACATCGTAGCCATGTCCTTAGTGTGATATGAGCGATGACATCGTAGCCATGTCCTTAGTGTGATGTGAGAGCTGACATCGTAGCCATGTCCTTAGTGTGATATGAGAGCTGACATCGTAGCCATGTCCTTAGTGTGATATGAGAGCTGACATCGTAGCCATGTCCTTAGTGTGATGTGAGAGCTGACATCTCAGTGTAGCCATGTCTTTGGTGTGATGTGAGAGCTGACATCGTAGCCATGTCCTTAGTGTGATGTGAGAGCTGACATCGTAGCCATGTCCTTAGTGTGAAGTGAGAGCTGACATCTCAGTGTAGCCATGTCTTTGGTGTGATGTGAGAGCTGACATCGTAGCCATGTCCTTAGTGTGATGTGAGAGCTGACATCGTAGCCATGTCCTTAGTGTGATATGAGCGATGACATCTTAGCCATGTCCTTAGTGTGATATGAGCGATGACTTCTTAGTGTGATGTGAGAGCTGACATCTCAGTGTAGCCATGTCTTTGGTGTGATGTGAGAGCTGACATCGTAGCCATGTCCTTAGAGTGATATGAGAGCTGACATCGTAGCCATGTCCTTAGTGTGATGTGAGAGCTGACATCGTAGCCATGTCCTTAGTGTGATGTGAGAGCTGACATCGTAGCCATGTCCTTAGTGTGATGTGAGAGCTGACATCGTAGCCATGTCCTTAGTGTGATGTGAGAGCTGACATCGTAGCCATGTCCTTAGTGTGATGTGAGAGCTGACATCGTAGCCATGTCCTTAGAGTGATATGAGAGCTGACATCGTAGCCATGTCCTTAGTGTGATGTGAGAGCTGACATTGTAGCCATGTCCTTAGTGTGATGTGAGAGCTGACATCGTAGCCATGTCCTTAGTGTGATGTGAGAGCTGACATCGTAGCCATGTCCTTAGTGTGATGTGAGAGCTGACATCGTAGCCATGTCCTTAGTGTGATATGAGAGCTGACATCGTAGCCATGTCCTTAGTGTGATATGAGAGCTGACATCGTAGCCATGTCCTTAGTGTGATGTGAGAGCTGACATCGTAGCCATGTCCTTAGTGTGATATGAGAGCTGACATCGTAGCCATGTCCTTAGTGTGATGTGAGAGCTGACATCGTAGCCATGTCCTTAGTGTGATGTGAGAGCTGACATCGTAGCCATGTCCTTAGTGTGATATGACCAATGACATCTTAGCCATGTCCTTAGTGTGATATGAGAGCTGACATCGTAGCCATGTCCTTAGTGTGATATGAGCGATGACATCGTAGCCATGTACTTAGTGTGATATGAGCAATGACATTGTAGCCATGTCCTTAGTGTGATATGAGCGATGACATCTTAGCCATGTCCTTAGTGTGATATGAGCGATGACATCGTAGCCATGTCCTTAGTGTGATATGAGCGATGACATCTTAGCCATGTCCTTAGTGTGATATGAGTGATGATGAAGATATGTGTCAGGTTAAAGGGACATTAAACCCAAAATGTTTCTTTCATGATTCAGGTAGAGAATACAATTTTAAACAACATTCCAATTTACTTCTATTATCTAATTTGCTTCATTCTTTAGATAGCCTCTGTTGAAGAAATAGCAATGCACATGGGTGGGTCAATCACAAGAGGCATCTATGTGCAGCAACCAATTAGCAGCTACTTAGCCTATCTAGATATGATTTTAAGGGGGCGGAGCTAGCCAGCAAGCTGAGAGGAAGCTTTCAGCTTAAGCTCTGAGCAAAAAGCATAAAAATAAGTACTTTTTAAGTTGGTTTTGGCACCAAAAGACCTAATCATCAAGACCTGTCAGCTCCTAAACACTTTGGGGAAGCAGCAGGACAAATTTTGGACGTTTTGGAGCAATTTTCGAGCGGTCCGGTTCCCAGGACCAGGCCGAAACTAGGAAAGTCCATGGATGCGGCCTACCCCGGGCCAGCCATAATGGTGGACGCATGAAGGATTAGCTCCGGGTGTAGTTATAGCAAAACCTGAGTGCTTGCTACAGAAAATGCACAGAGAACGGCACTAAGTGGCATCGTAAGCATTTCCTAATCGCTGCCCGACATTGACAGGCTGCAAAAGAAGCGGAGGAGAAGCAACGCAATGGCGCAATGAGAGGGCGGCCTAGAACTAATTAAGCGGAAAGAAGCCACTCCACAGTCAAGATTAGAGATCTCACAGACGGAGGACATATGGCTAGAGCTCCGGTAAGCCACACCATACCTGAAATTACGCCATGATATAGGGCGAAAGGCACAGAGACACTGGGGAAAAGTATATAGGCTGAAACGCCACGTGGGAAGCTACTTCTAGAAAAGGGGCCAGCAAGCAAAAGGATACTATCATAACGCTCTGGGCTATATATATATAGATGTTTATTGAGAGATTTACTGGAGAAGAAAGAATGCCCCAATGAAGGGAAATAAGGAGAAAACACAGCAGAATGAAGGCATAATAACGTTCACAAGGCATTTAACGTAGCCCACAGGTTCCATATCTTATATAATATAACGAAGGGTGCTCCTTTTTTCTCTTTTTTTTTTTTTAAGACAGCAAAACACAAAAAGCAATAAAAACCCTATTATGTGCTACTGAAAGAAGAAGTGATTACAAACATTAAGAAAAAGGGACTATATATATACTATAAAGCTTTAACAGCATTTTATACCTCTCTTGCCCTATTTTTCTAAGCAGATAAGGGGAAAGGGAAAAGACAAAATAAAATCTCATTGGCATAACTTTGCAAAACACAGCATGGCAGCCAGAAGACAAAACAAACCAGCAACTCCACTCAAAACAGTAGCTGTGCAGGATTTCTTTAAACTTTCTAAAGGAGATAAAACCAAAGATAAAGGAGACATATTACCAGAAGAGGAAATGGAGTCTGATGGGGAATCAATAATAGCTGAGGAATCCCATGCCCCAGCCACTAAAGCTGACATTACCAATCTAGTCTCTAAACAGGACATCACTTCAATTTTTGATAAGATGTGGGAGAAAATGGACACACTTCAGACTACTGTAACAAACAGTTTAGCTGAGATTAAGAACGATATCACTAGTCTGGGCACAAGGGTTGAGTCCCTGGAGGAAAAGGAGGAGACCATGGAGGAAGAGATAACAGCAGTCTTGCAACAAATTTCTGAACAAAAACAAGAACTAGCAGAAGTTAATGAAAAATTAGAAGACCTAGAAAATAGGAATAGAAGATGTAATATTCGACTAAAAGGTATTCCGGAATCCATAACAACACCAGATCTAACTTCCTATTTACTACAACTCTTTCAAGCAGTCACAGGATCTTCGGAGGAAGGAAAGTTTCAGATGGAAAGAGCTCATAGAGCTCTGAGAGCTAAACCGAGGGACACGGAACCTCCAAGGGATGTGATCACCAAACTACTGAGATTTCCTGAAAAAGAGGAGATCATGCTGGCGGCGAGGAAAAACCCTACCCTCAAGTTCAAAGGGACTGTTGTACAACTATATCAGGATTTATGTGTCAAGACACTACAAAAAAGGTCTTCCCTTCGTCCTCTAACACAGTTATTGCGGAAGAACCAGATCATATACAGATGGGGATTCCCTTTTGCCCTCCATATACACCACGAAGGGAAAACAATTACGCTCAAAGATAAACAAGATGTTCCAGGGATCTGTCAGATACTTAAACTAGAGTGCCCAGAGGATCCTGATAATCAACAGGATAACAACAGAAGACCCCCTCGACAACAGAGAGGAATCCAACAAACTGAGAGATGGACAAAAGTTCCCAAAAGAAAACAAAGACCTTGAAGGACTAACCAGAGACAAAAATGAGACGGTATTTATGTAGACATTTGTGCTTCTAAACCTTCTCCTACAATAAGGAGGAGAGTACATAATCTGGGGGCATAATGTTTATGATTCACTGTAAGCCTACAATGGTAAATAGGTGACACAGGTGTGAGCCCCCTGATGTGGGGTAGGATCCAGTTTATGCAATGTGAATTGTTTGAAATTCTTTGACATCAGTTGATTAGGTTAATTACAATAGATAAAAGATGAATAGGTATTAAATCAAATCTGCTATATCTAATGTTATACAGTTTATACCCAGGGCAAGATAAGCCAGTTCGCTTAGTTTCTAGAGCACTCATGTTTTAATATGTATAGGGTGCAATCCAGCAGTTTTTGTTAACATAACTACATATCCAACTAAAGTGAAATGTTTGGGTGGAAGTTAAAACACCAGACAAATATTAATGTTGTATATACGATTGTGACTATGTTTAAAATTGGGTTATTTTTTTTTATTTCAAGTTCCGTTGAGCAGTATAATGAAAACTTTTCTCTCCAGAAAACTGAAAATCAGAATAACAAAAACAGAAGTGAGGATAAGGAGGACGTACTATTCAGGTATAGGGGGATGAGGAGGGGGGACACTACATATGGCAGCTAAGTTACATATCATATCCCACAATGTACGGGGTCTAAACACAGACACAAAAAGGAAAACAGCGATCACACAATACTTAAACTTGGGGGCCAAAATCATATTCCTCCAGGAGACACATTTCGTCCAACAGCAAATCCCTAGACACTGGTCAAAACATTTTCAGCAACATTTTCATGCCACCGCTGATAGCAAAAAAAGGGGGGTATCTATCCTCATACACAACTCACTCCAATTCACTAAGGAAGAGATCATAAAGGACAAGGAGGGAAGGTATATTATAGTAAGGGGTAATTTACAGGGAGCACAGGTCACACTGTGCAACATATACACTCCTAACGAACAACAACATACCTTTTTTACAAATCTATCCCACATCCTGACTCAATGGTCGCAAACAAAAATTATTTTAGCAGGTGACTTTAATATAAACTTAAGTACAACTAGGAAGGACACTTCATCCAAAATTTCTAGCAAACAGTTAAGACTAAACTCTATCTCTAAATCCATTAGAGACACACTAGAGAGCCACAATATTTTGGATACATGGACAACACTATATGGCCAGACCTCGGACCATACATATTACTCACCTGCACACAAATTATACACTAAACTGGACTATATTTACATTAGCCAAATTCTGCTACCCAACCTAACATTTTCAAAAATTCACGCCTCAGTATGGTCTGACCATTCTATTATACAAATACAACTAGACGGCATAATAAATGTAAACAGACAGAGATCATGGACGTATGATCCAGTGCTCTTAAAACAGCCAAACATACAATCTACAATTCTCGGACACCTTAAAGAGTACTGGAGTATAAACACTAATTCTCTAAGCAGTCCGAGCATTATATGGTCAGCCCATAAGCCATTCATCAGAGGCATGTTGATCAAAGAAAAAGCAAAACACCTGAAAAAGATTAGGAGTACGGTAGACACCCTACAGCGAGACATTGAGGACTTAGAGAGAACACATAGATCTACCAAGACCCAAGCAATTTTAGAACAATTAACACAAAAAAGGAAAGACCTGAATAAAATCTTAAATGATAACTCCCTTAGAGCACTACATAAACTGAAAACATTTTATTTTCTACACGCAAATAAACCTGACAGATATCTAGCCCATAAGCTGAGGGAAAGGACAAAAACTATGTCTATCCGACAAATACAAAAAACAGACGGGACAGTAACATCAAACCCACAAGAAATTACAGATTGCTTCGCACAATATTATGAGACGCTCTATAATGGGCATACAGCACAACATACCACTCAAACAGAACTTATCAAGTCCCAACTTTTAGAGAAAGCAGATATGCCCAAATTAGATAAAGAAGGGGTAGAGGCGATGGAGGCAGAGATTACAATGCAGGAAATTAGTCTAGCAATAAAAGACCTCAAAAATGGCAAAGCGCCCGGACCAGACGGGTTTTCGGGAGAATACTACAAATTTTACAAAACAAATCTGTTACCACATATACATAAATTTTGTAATGATATTTTGGGGGGTGCCCAGATCCCACCAGACCTACTAAGAGCTAAGATAGTAGTAATCCCGAAACCAGGAAAAAACCCTAAACTACCCCAAAATTATAGGCCAATTTCGTTAATTAACCAAGATGTGAAAATTTTCACCAAAATTTTGGCGAATAGACTAAAGCTATATCTCCCCTCACTGATTCACCCCGACCAAGTCGGTTTCATTAAGGATAGGGAAGCCCCTGACAATGTACGACGTACTATAGCCCTGGTGGAGTATTTGGAAAAAACGGAAACACCTTCTCTGCTCCTTTCACTGGACGCGGAGAAGGCGTTTGACAGGGTGGACTGGTTATACATGCTAGACATTCTAAAACATGTGGGATTCGGAGGCAAATTCATTAAGGCAATAAAGAGTCTATATTCAGCACCTACAGCCACGATAAGAGCAGCAGGGTATCAATCAAGGCCCATTAATATATTAAATGGCACACGACAGGGATGTCCGTTGTCGCCCCTTTTGTTTGCCCTTTGCGTGGAGCCTTTAGCAGCTTGCATTAGGACCAACACAGATATTAAGGGAATCCAACTAGAAAAGGGGGAACACAAATTAACTTTATTTGCGGACGATATTTTACTTACGCTCACAAAACCTTTGAGATCCCTCCCCAATCTGTATCAATTAATAGATGAATTCTCCAGGGTCTCGGGGTTCAAAATTAACTCAGACAAATGTGAGGCTCTCCCATTGTCAATACCGACGCATACACAAAAATTAATAGAAGCCAATTTCGACTTTAAATGGGCTAAAAACGCAATTAAATACCTGGGGGTACAAATTACATCCTCACCGGAAACCTTATACAAAGCAAATTATCCTCCTCTCTTTAAAACTATAAGAAACGATATAAGAAAGTGGCGGAAGGGCAGTTTTTCATGGTACGGTAGACTAGTGGCAGTAAAGATGAATGTGCTTCCAAGATTGCTATATCTGTTTAGAGCTCTACCTATCAAAGTCCCGCAAAAGGATCTGGAAGATTTGCAGTCAGAAATAATTAGATTTATAAGAGGCAATAAAGCGGCCAGAATTGCTGCACACATACTCAAACAGCATAAACACTTAGGAGGCATAGGTGTGCCCAATTTGGTGGACTATTATCAGGCAGCCAGATTAGCACAGACTACATTAATAGTTAAGGGCTGCAGAGGTCTTACATGGCCTGGCATCGAAGCAGACATAGGAGGCTATAGTAACCCAATAGACATCATATGGAACCCCAATACGCAGACACAGAAGTCACAGCAAAAACTGAAGATCACAGAGGAAACTAAGCAGCTATGGCATCACTTGACTAAAACACTGAAACTCATCCCACAGCAATCCACGACAATACCACTTAGAGCACTGATACACATAGATTTTCAGAGACAAGTAGCCAAATGGGAGAATAAGGGACTCTACAGAGTAGCGGACGTCTTAGATAAAGGAAAAGTGATGACATATACACAGATAAAAGAAAAAATACACCCAGTCACTTTACCATGGTTTTTATATCTCCAGGTATCCAGTGCAATCAACAAATATAGGCAAGGCCATATACCCGCTACACTCACTACTCTAGAACAGCTTACAAAATCATCAGATAGGGGAAAAAAAGTAATATCGCGGTTATATTTAGCGCTGCAGGAAGCCAAAAACAAAACAAAACCGAAGTTACATGAGAACTGGGAAATAGACTTAGAAGCTCGGTACGAGAAAGAGGAATGGCGGAATATTTATGCTAGTATCAGTAAGGGATTAATAGGAGCAGACCTCATAGAGAACGCACTTAAGACTTCATATCGATGGTATCTCACACCTTTGAAATCGTCACATTACACTCCTCAGGATAGCAGATCATGTTACAGGGGATGTTCAGAGATTGGATCCTATATTCATATGTGGTGGGATTGTCCAAAAATAAAACCTACATGGCATAAACTTGAAAACCTCCTCATAAAAATGTTAGGAGATACATTTAAGCTAACAGCATCACAGGCTTTACTACATGTCCCACAGGAATCTTTAAATTCGGCGGTTAATACACTGATCAACATATTATGTACAGCCACAAGACTCTGTATAGCCAGGTACTGGAAGGTAGGGGCGCCAGGATGGTCGGAAGTAATAGATAAAATAGAAGGCATTTATGCAATGTCTGAGTCAGCAGCATGGATACAGAGCAAGATGGGGCACTTTCAGAATATTTGGGTACATTGGATAATGAATAAACACGGAGCTCGTAGGATTACTGATCTGGGTCCGGAGGGAACACAGAATGCTTAAGGGAATAAAAGCTTAGGGCCGTAATACTCCTCATCCATCAGAAAAACAGTTAGTGTGAGAGAATAAACAGTGGTAACAAATACCGAAATCAAAAAGGAAAAATGTAGATAATAAAGTAAGAGACATTATTGACTGCTCAACGGGAAGAATTAATGTTTTAATTTTGTTAAACATTTGGTTTGTTGTTAAAGTTAGAGGGGAGGGGGGGAGGGGAGGGGATAGTTATACAAAAATAAAGGATGCTGACACCGTAAAGCATAGATTGACCATTGTTAAAATCTAAAATGCTATTGTCATGATTGATATGTTGTGATACGTACCAATAAAAAATATTTCAACCTAGATATGATTTTAAACAAAGTATATCAAGAGAATGAAGCAGATTAGATAATAGAAGTAAATTAGAAAGTTGTTTAAAATTGCTTAATTTTTCTAAACCACAAAAGAAAAAATGTGGGTTTCATGTCCATTTAAGCCTTGAGAAGTCCTCAAGGTGAATTCCATGTTTTGTCAATTAGAAATAGCTAAACATTCTGGGATAAGTTACATGAGAAAGAGGAGAAAATAAATAATGAACATATATTGCAAAGTTTTTTCATTATTCATAACTATGAAGCGAATGCTTTATGAAGAATGTCAGAAAACAAATGTGACTTTGACCTGTCATGGCACTTTAGAATCTACAAATGTGTAAATGTGCGCAGTACAGATTTCCAGACTGGTGTAGTTTAAGAAAAGGAAACCTTGATTTTACTACAGCCATTAGCCTATTTTCTGTGAATAGCTTCTGTATTAGTTAATTACATTCCACTAGATTGCGCTAGCTAACAAGAAAAGAAGTTGTAATATAGCTATTTAATAATAATATGAAAATACACAAAAGGAGCATAAAAATCCGAATTCATAAGATTATAACGTTGTTACGCATAATAAACCTAAATGCACCATTGAATAATAAATAAGTGCATTCAGTGTTTTTTTTTACCCAGAACTTGTTAGTAGACATATTCATGACACTAAGGATTTTAATCGAATATGATAAAACAATGACTATTTTTAGGTTGCATGCTGCTATAATATTAGGTAAATTTAACAGAATGGAGTAGGACAAATCACACGTTATTTTTAGGTTGCATGCTGTAATAGTCAAGAGTTTAGTATTCATCTTATGAGCATCCATTCTTTTAAAAGGCCACTCAATGCAGTAGAATTACATAATTAACAAGTGCATAATAAAAAAAGGTCAGTGGGAAACTTACAAGGGGCCCTGGTGCAAGATTTGTTTTGGCCCACCACTAATACTCCCCACAACAACAAAAATCTAAGTAAAAGACAGTACACTATGTATATATTTATATCATGATGTATATTTAGATTACTGCTATTCCTCTGGTCATGTTGGAGGTTGGCATGTATATATTTATATCATGATGTATATTTAGATTACTGCTATTCCTCTGGTCATGTTGGAGGTTGGCATGTATATATTTATATCATGATGTATATGTAGATTACTGCTATTCCTCTGGACATGTTGGAGGTTGGCATGTATATATTTATATCATGATGTATATGTAGATTACTGCTATTCCTCTGGACATGTTGGAGGTTATGTATATATTTATATCATGATGTATATGTAGATTACTGCTATTCCTCTGGTCATGTTGGAGGTTGGCATGTATATATTTATATCATGATGTATATTTAGATTACTGCTATTCCTCTGGACATGTTGGAGGTTGGCATGTATATATTTATATCATGATGTATATGTAGATTACTGCTATTCCTCTGGACATGTTGGAGGTTATGTATATGTTTATATCATGATGTATATGTAGATTACTGCTATTCCTCTGGACATGTTGGAGGTTGGCATGTATATATTTATATCATGATGTATATTTAGATTACTGCTATTCCTCTCGACATGTTGGAGGTTGGCATGTATATATTTATATCATGATGTATATGTAGATTACTGCTATTCCTCTGGTCATGTTGGAGGTTGGCATGTATATATTTATATCATGATGTATATTTAGATTACTGCTATTCCTCTGGACATGTTGGAGGTTGGCATGTATATATTTATATCATGATGTATATGTAGATTACTGCTATTCCTGTGGACATGTTGGAGGTTATGTATATGTTTATATCATGATGTATATGTAGATTACTGCTATTCCTCTGGTCATGTTGGAGGTTGGCATGTATATATTTATATCATGATGTATATGTAGATTACTGCTATTCCTCTGGACATGTTGGAGGTTGGCATGTATATATTTATATCATGATGTATATTTAGATTACTGCTATTTCTCTGGACATGTTGGAGGTTGGCATGTATATATTTATATCATGATGTATATGTAGATTACTGCTATTCCTCTGGACATGTTGGAGGTTGGCATGTATATATTTATATCATGATGTATATGTAGATTACTGCTATTCCTCTGGTCATGTTGGAGGTTGGCATGTATATATTTATATCATGATGTATATGTAGATTACTGCTATTCCTCTGGTCATGTTGGAGGTTGGCATGTATATATTTATATCATGATGTATATTTAGATTACTGCTATTCCTCTGGACATGTTGGAGGTTGGCATGTATATATTTATATCATGATGTATATGTAGATTACTGCTATTCCTGTGGACATGTTGGAGGTTATGTATATGTTTATATCATGATGTATATGTAGATTACTGCTATTCCTCTGGTCATGTTGGAGGTTGGCATGTATATATTTATATCATGATGTATATGTAGATTACTGCTATTCCTCTGGACATGTTGGAGGTTGGCATGTATATATTTATATCATGATGTATATTTAGATTACTGCTATTTCTCTGGACATGTTGGAGGTTGGCATGTATATATTTATATCATGATGTATATGTAGATTACTGCTATTCCTCTGGACATGTTGGAGGTTGGCATGTATATATTTATATCATGATGTATATGTAGATTACTGCTATTCCTCTGGTCATGTTGGAGGTTGGCATGTATATATTTATATCATGATGTATATGTAGATTACTGCTATTCCTCTGGACATGTTGGAGGTTATGTATATATTTATATCATGATGTATATGTAGATTAATTCTATTCCTCTGGGCATGTTGGAGGTTGGCATGTATATATTTATATCATGATGTATATTTAGATTACTGCTATTTCTCTGGACGTGTTGGAGGTTGGCATGCATATATTTATATCATGATGTATATGTAGATTACTGCTATTCCTCTGGACATGTTGGAGGTTGGCATGTATATATTTATATCATGATGTATATTTAGATTACTGCTATT
Organism: Bombina bombina; assembly: GCF_027579735.1. Classification (NCBI taxonomy): domain Eukaryota; kingdom Metazoa; phylum Chordata; class Amphibia; order Anura; family Bombinatoridae; genus Bombina; species Bombina bombina. Next base: position 468,217,932 of record NC_069505.1, on the reverse strand, counting down.
CCTCTGGTCATGTTGGAGGTTGGCATGTATATATTTATATCATGATGTATATGTAGATTACTGCTATTCCTCTGGACATGTTGGAGGTTATGTATATATTTAAATCATGATGTATATGTAGATTACTGCTATTCCTCTGGTCATGTTGGAGGTTGGCATGTATATATTTATATCATGATGTATATTTAGATTACTGCTATTCCTCTGGACATGTTGGAGGTTGGCATGTATATATTTATATCATGATGTATATGTAGATTACTGCTATTCCTGTGGACATGTTGGAGGTTATGTATATGTTTATATCATGATGTATATGTAGATTACTGCTATTCCTCTGGTCATGTTGGAGGTTGGCATGTATATATTTATATCATGATGTATATGTAGATTACTGCTATTCCTCTGGACATGTTGGAGGTTGGCATGTATATATTTATATCATGATGTATATTTAGATTACTGCTATTTCTCTGGACATGTTGGAGGTTGGCATGTATATATTTATATCATGATGTATATGTAGATTACTGCTATTCCTCTGGACATGTTGGAGGTTGGCATGTATATATTTATATCATGATGTATATGTAGATTACTGCTATTCCTCTGGTCATGTTGGAGGTTGGCATGTATATATTTATATCATGATGTATATGTAGATTACTGCTATTCCTATGGTCATGTTGGAGGTTGGCATGTATATATTTATATCAGGGAGTGCAGAATTATTAGGCAAGTTGTATTTTTGAGGATTAATTTTATTATTGAACAACAACCATGTTCTCAATGAACCCAAAAAACTCATTAATATCAAAGCTGAATAGTTTTGGAAGTCGTTTTTAGTTCGTTTTTAGTTATAGCTATTTTAGGGGGATATCTGTGTGTGCAGGTGACTATTACTGTGCATAATTATTAGGCAACTTAACAAAAAACAAATATATACCCATTTCAATTATTTATTTTTACCAGTGAAACCAATATAACATCTCAACATTCACAAATATACATTTCTGACATTCAAAAACAAAACAAAAACAAATCAGTGACCAATATAGCCACCTTTCTTTGCAAGGACACTCAAAAGCCTGCCATCCATGGATTCTGTCAGTGTTTTGATCTGTTCACCATCAACATTGCGTGCAGCAGCAACCACAGCCTCCCAGACACTGTTCAGAGAGGTGTACTGTTTTCCCTCCTTGTAAATCTCACATTTGATGATGGACCACAGGTTCTCAATGGGGTTCAGATCAGGTGAACAAGGAGGCCATGTCATTAGATTTTCTTCTTTTATACCCTTTCTTGCCAGCCACGCTGTGGAGTACTTGGACGCGTGTGATGGAGCATTGTCCTGCATGAAAATCATGTTTTTCTTGAAGGATGCAGACTTCTTCCTGTACCACTGCTTGAAGAAGGTGTCTTCCAGAAACTGGCAGTAGGACTGGGAGTTGAGCTTGACTCCATCCTCAACCCGAAAAGGCCCCACAAGCTTATCTTTGATGATACCAGCCCAAACCAGTACTCCACCTCCACCTTGCTGGCGTCTGAGTCGGACTGGAGCTCTCTGCCCTTTACCAATCCAGCCACGGGCCCATCCATCTGGCCCATCAAGACTCACTCTCATTTCATCAGTCCATAAAACCTTAGAAAAATCAGTCTTGAGATATTTCTTGGCCCAGTCTTGACGTTTCAGCTTGTGTGTCTTGTTCAGTGGTGGTCGTCTTTCAGCCTTTCTTACCTTGGCCATGTCTCTGAGTATTGCACACCTTGTGCTTTTGGGCACTCCAGTGATGTTGCAGCTCTGAAATATGGCCAAACTGGTGGCAAGTGGCATCTTGGCAGCTGCACGCTTTACTTTTCTCAGTTCATGGGCAGTTATTTTGCGCCTTGGTTTTTCCCACGCTTCTTGCGACCCTGTTGACTATTTTGAATGAAACGCTTGATTGTTCAATGATCACGCTTCAGAAGCTTTGCAATTTTAAGAGTGCTGCATCCCTCTGCAAGATATCTCACTATTTTTGACTTTTCTGAGCCTGTCAAGTCCTTCTTTTGACCCATTTTGCCAAAGGAAAGGAAGTTGCCTAATAATTATGCACACCTGATATAGGGTGTTGATGTCATTAGACCACACCCCTTCTCATTACAGAGATGCACATCACCTAATATGCTTAATTGGTAGTAGGCTTTTGAGCCTATACTGCTTGGAGTAAGACAACATGCATAAAGAGGAAGATGTGGTCAAAATACTCATTTGCCTAATAATTCTGCACTCCCTGTATATATATATATACACACACACACACACACACAGACAACAAATCTTTAGCGCTTAAACAGCTAGACACTTTCACACTGGAGAAATGCTGACTAATTATGATAAGTTACACTCTCTTCACTTTGAGGCAATAACAAAAGACTCTATTCACTTAATAAAAAAACAGAGGTTTTACTTAATACGATCAATATCAAATTACACATAAAAAATGAAAGCATTAAAAACCACCGGTGATAATACCAATTTAAAAATATCTTAGTACAATGATATGCAATATAATATAAAATGCAATATTGCAACTAAATACAGGGCATCTAATGTATGCGCAGGTAAGACAAAACGTGTTCAACCAAACAACAAGACGTATATTAGAGCAGATATAGATCGTAAGTTCCCACGGTAATAGGGCCCTCAATTCCCCCTGTATTTGTCTGTAAAATGTTGTGTCTTATCATATTGTTTCTCCACTGTACTGTTATCCTTGTACCCATGGGTAGCGCTGTGGAATCTGTTGGCGCTTTATAAATAAAGAATAATAATAAAAATAATAATATAAAACACTCCTATTTAGGAGAGACCAGTTTGTGCGTTATAAGTGTCTCTTATATGGCTCAGTAATATATCTTTTTAGATGAGTGTCTTTAAACTCAAACTTTTGTAATGTTCCAAGTTAACAAGCTCCATTCTGATCAGAGTGTGACAGAAAAATCCATAGTACAATTCGATATTAGAGTATCTTCAAGTGTACACCTTCCCTCCATTCTTCACAGATCACTTACCTCTTTTTCCACTTTGGGTGTTCGTTGTGTAGTGGTAGTATTCTGTATTGAACAGACCATTTACCCACCTTCCTGTGTGTTCTAGGTATTTAGTGAGAGCTGTCTTCTCCGGAGCGGTTCAGTGACTGAAGTTGGCGTTCTCCTATTTTTAAGAGTTAGTTCAAAAAAGGTTTTACGTCCAGCTCTGCATTTAGACCATCAGGATCTAAACTTTTGAATTCACACACACAGTTTCCGCATCTGTCACACACACACACACTGTCCCCCCTCTGTCACACACACACACACACTGTCCCCCCCTCTGTCACACACACACACTGTCCCCCCTCTGTCACACACACACACACACTGTCCCCCCCTCTGTCACACACACACACTGTCCCCCCTCTGTCACACACACACACACACTGTCCCCCCTCTGTCACACACACTGCCCCCCCTCTGTCACACACACACACTGCCCCCCCTCTGTCACACACACACACTGTCCCCCCTCTGTCACACACACACACACACACACTGTCCCCCCTCTGGCACACACACACACACTGCCCCGCCCCTCTGTCACACACACACTGTACCCCCTCAGTCTCACACACACACACTGTCCCCCCCTCTGTCACACACACACACAGTGCCCCCCTCTGTCACACACACAGTGTCTGCCTCTGTCACACACACACAGTGTCCTCCTCTGTCACACACACAGTGTCCCCCTCTGTCACACACACAGTGTCCCCCTCTGTCACACACACAATGTCCCCCTCTGTCACACACACTGTGTCCCCCTCTGTCACACACACACACTGTGTCCCCCTCTGTCACACACACACACTGTGTCCCCTCTGTCACACACAAACACACACTGTGTCCCCCTCTGTCACACACAGTGCCCCTCTCTGTCACACAAATACGGTGTCCTCCTCTGTCACACACAGTATCCCCCTCTGTCACACATACACAGAGTGTCCCCCTCTGTTACACACACTGTGTCCCCCTCTGCCACACACACACTGTGTCCCTCTCTGTCATAAACACACACTGTGTCCCCTCTGTCACACACACACACACACACTGTGTCACCCTCTGTCACACACAAACAGTGCCCCTCTCTGTCACACACACACAGTATCCCCCTCTGTCACACACACAGTGTCCCCCTCTGTCACACACAAACACAGTGCCTCCCTCTGTCACACACAGTGTTTCCCTCTGTCACACACACACCCTGTGTCCCCCTCTGTCTCACACACACACAGTGCCCCCCTCTGTCACACACACGCAGTGCCCCTCTCTTTCACACAAACACAGTGTCCCCCTCTGTCACACACACACAGTATCCCTCTCTGTCATACACACAGTTTCCCCCTCTGTCACACACACACAGTGTCTCCCTCTGTCACACACACACACAGTGTTTCCCTCTGTCACACACACACACAGTGTTTCCCTCTGTCACACACATACTGTGATCCCCTCTGTCACACATACACAGTGTCTCCCTCTGTCACACACACACACACAGTGTCTCCCTCTGTCACACACACACTGTGTCCCCCTCTGTCACACACACACACAGTGTCTTCCTCTGTCACACACACACACACAGTTTCCGCATCTGTCACACACACACTGTCCCCCCTCTGTCACACACACACACACACACACTGTCCCCCCTCTGTCACACACACACACTGTCCCCCCTCTGTCACACACACACACACTGTCCCCCCCCTCTGTCACACACACACTGTCCCCCCCCTCTGTCACACACACACACTGTCCCCCTCTGTCACACACACACACACTGCCCCCCCCCTCTGTCACACACACACTGTCCCCCCCCTCTGTCACACACACACACTGTCCCCCTCTGTCACACACACTGTCCCCCTCTGTCACACACACACACTGTCCCGCCTCTGTCACACACACACTGCCCCCCTCTGTCACACACACACTGCCCCCCCTCTGTCACACACACACACACACTGTCCCCCCTCTGTCACACACACACACACACTGTCCCCCCTCTGTCACACACACACACACTGTCCCCCCTCTGTCACACACACACTGTCCCCCCTCTGTCACACACACACACTGCCCTGCCCCTCTGTCACACACACACTGTCCCCCTCAGTCTCACACACACACACACTGTCCCCAGCTATTGGCACATTTACTAGCGGTACTTACCGTCACATACTGCCGTATACTACTTACCGCAGTGACTGACGGGTATAGAGTGAGGGTCACGCGACACCCTAGCGCGGCATTCTGGGATTTGTAGTGTTATAAAGGGAACACAAGGCCTCAGTGACTGTATATTATGGTAGTGCAGCAATATTATCTCAATATAAATTCATAGCAGGGATTAGTTTTACCCCGAGTTACTAAGGGGTTCTTCCTTGTACCCAAGGGGTTAATATTAATGTGCATCCCATCACTAGTGGCATAATATTCTAATTAGGGTTCATCTCTGGCACCCAAGGGGTTAATAACAATGTTCTTCCAACAATGTTCTTCCTATCTCTAGTGACATAATATTCTAATTAGGGCTTCTTTCTGGCACCCAAGGGGTTAATAACAATGTTCTTCCTATCTCTAGTGACATAATATTCTAATTAGGGTTCCTCTCTGGCACCCAAGAGGTTAATAACAATGGCATTACTCTTTCTGTAGTTTTCAGTGACAATCTGTCTTCCTTCCTTTTTCATTTTTATATACAGAAATGGTTTGATGGGAAAATATATAGACAAGTAAGAGGGACAGCAATGGGGGCATTATGTGACCCCACTTATGCCTGCTTCATTTGGGAGCACAGGAGTTACAAGAAGTCTTTAAGATATGTTGATGACATCCTGGTACTATGGGATGGGACCTTGGAAGAGCTTCAGACATTTGTCAAAGCTATGAATAAAAATGAGAGGAACATTTTTTTAACCTACGGAGCTAGCCCCACAGAACTACCATTTGTGGATATAAAAATGAAAAAGGAAGACAGACAGACAACTATAGGAAGAGTAATGCCACTAACAGCATTCTTCAAGCCTGAAATCCCACTGCACTTATTAAAGGGATTCCAGTGGGACCATTTCTAAGATTGAGGCGAAACTGTTCCTCAACAATAACATTTGATGAACCTACAGGACAGATGAAAGAAAGATTTAAGAAAAGAGGATACAAAGAAAACAGATAGCGATACCCTCCTAAATACGGACAGGCAGAGAAATAAAGAGAATACAATTAGATTTGTAACCACAAACAATGGGAAGGGATTAGAAATATCCTAAAGAAGAACTGGAGTATTCTGCAGTTAGATCAGAAAATTAAGGAATCTGCAGGAAATTATCCAATGCTAACCGCTAAATGGACCCCAAGCTTGAGGGATAAACTGGTAAATATGAAAGAACCCTCCACAGCAGAGTGGCTACCAATCAATAGAGGGCTAAAGGGTCATTTTCATGTGGGTTTGAATATATATAAGTAACAGTGATTAGATGACTCTGACAGACACCAATTGAAATATTTAGATTAATAAAAATGGCTTTTTAAAGCAAAAAGAGTGCTGTATCCTCCTTCCTTATTAATATCTCTTTAAATGAAATTTGATATTTATTTAAAAGGGTCTGCACCATTAACTTTTATTAAATAGTTAACTACTAAACAAAATATGATTAAAAGTATCTATCTCTACCCATTATTTAGGAATATATATATATATATATATATATATATATATATATATATATACATACACACACACACACACACACACACATAACGTGGATATGAAAAGTCTACACTCCCCTGTTAAAATGTCAGGTTTCTGTGATGTAAAAAAACGAGACAAAGATAAATCATTTTGATTTGGATGTATGCTTTGGGTCGTTGTCATGCTGAAGGATGAAGTTCCTCTTCATGTTCAGCTTTCTAGCAGAAGCCTGAAGGTTTTGTGCCAATATTGTCTGGTATTTGGAACTGTTCATTATTCCCTCTACCTTGACTAAAGCCCCAGCTGAAGAAAAACAGCCCCAAAGCATGATGCTGACACCACCATGCTTCACTGTGGGTATGGTGTTCTTTTGGTTATATGCATTTGGTTATATGCAGTGTTGTTTTTGCGCCAAACATATCTTTTGGAATTATGGCCAAAAAGTTTAATCTTGGTTTCATCAGACCAGAACACCTTTTGCAACATGCTTTTGGGAGACTTCATATGTGTTTTTGCAAAATGTAGCCTGGCTTGGATGATTTTCTTCATAAGAAAAGGCTTTGCCACTCTACCCCATAGCCCAGACATATGAAGAATATGGGCGATTGTTGTCACATGTACCACACAGCCAGTACTTGCCAGATATTCCTGCAGCTCCTTTAATGTTGCTGTAGGGCTCTTAGCAGCCTCCCAGACCAGTTTTCTTCTCGTCTTTTCATCAATTTTAGAGGGACATCCAGTTCTTGGTAATGTCACTGTTGCACCATATTTTCTTCACTTGATGATGACTGTCTTCACTGTGTCCCATGGTATATCTAATGCCTTGGAAATTCTTTTGTACCCTTCTCCTGACTGATACCTTTTAACAGTGAGATCCCTCTGATGCTTTAGAAGCTCTCTGCGGACCATGGCATTTGTGTAGGATGCAACTAAGAAAATGTCAGGAAAGACCTACTAGAACAGCTGAACTTTATTTGGGGTTAAT